>NC_069374.1:61311060-61614090 GCF_021730395.1 Mercenaria mercenaria
AACTTTAGAGCACTTGGAGCACAAATTCGTTCGGGAGTAAATATTTTAGAACAAGGTGAAAAAAAATCTAAATATTTTTTAGTTTAGAAAAATCATGCCAAACTAGAAAGGTTATAAATTCACTTTTTATAAATACATTGTAACGAAAGAATTACAAACAGAGATGAAATCTTAAAGGAAGAGGTTAAGTTTTATATAAAAAAAAAAAACAACTATATACTCGTAGCTCAAATGAAAGTGACTTGAATATTCGGACATATCTGGACTCCATTATATTAGAAAACAAATTAACACCCAACCTTGCAAATGTCTGCGAAGGAGTACTTACTTATGATGAATGCACTCAAGCTATCAATGAAATGAGTCTTAATAAAAGTCCAGGTTTAGACGGATTAACCGTTGAAATTTATAGGAAATTTTGGGATCTTACAGGGAATTCAGTAATAAATTCGTTGAATTATAGTTACAGAAATGGAGAATTATCAATATCTCAGAAACAAAGTGTATTTTCATTGATCTTTAAAAATGTGACCCGGAGAATATTGAAAACTGGAGGCCTGCATCTCTTTTAAATGTAGATCTTAAATTTTCGGCAAGAGTTTCAGCCAAACGTTTACAAATCATAATCCCGAAAATAGTGAGTCTAGATCAACAAGGCTATATTAAAAATAGATACATTACCTGGAACAATTCCATTTCAAGATTTCAGAAAGGCCTTTGATACGGATGATTTGGTTTTTATGTTTAAAACTTTAGAAAAAATTGGCCTTCATGAATCATTTTAAGATGGGTTAAAGTATTTTATACTAATATATCTGCATGTGTCACCAATAATGGATGGATTTCCGACTTTTTTCTACAACACAAGGCATAAGACAGGGTTGCCATTATCAGCTTTTTATCATAGTAGTCGAAATATTGGCATTAAAATACGATCAAACAAAGACATTCATGTAATAACTGTAAAAACTGATGTATCTAACCAAATAAAATTGACACAACTAGCGGATGATACCACCCTTTTTAAAAAAAATCACAATGAAATTCTTATTGCAGTCGCCGAGATTGAAGAATTTGGCAAATATTCAGGTTTGAAATTAAATAAAAGAAAAGCAGATGGTCTATGGACAGGAAATCAGAAGAAAAATACGTGCACAAATATGTGTTATATAAATTTTACAAATAATTATGTGAAAGTTTTAGGAATGTACTTTGGTAACAAAAAAGACGAATGTAATAACCTTAATTGGAATGAAAAAAAGCTGCAATGCCAAAAACTTCTCTCAAACTGGAGCAATAGAAGTTTAACATTTTATGGGAAAATTCTTGTATTGAAATCTTTAGCTTTACCAAAGTTCACATATTTATTGCAAAATTTAGAAGTACCTAAAGATATCATTAACCAGATTAACACTATAGTTTTTTAGGTTTCTCTGGAATGGTAAAAATGATAAAATTAGACGTTCAATTACAATTAGCCATAAAAGTGATGGAGGCCTTGATTTGGTAGATATTGATTCTTTTTCTAAAACAATGAAAATTAAATGGGTAAAAAATTTAACTTCTGCTGAAAACGCGAATTGGAAGGTTATCCCTTCTTTTTTCCTAAATCAATATGGAAGGAAGTTTTAGTATTTAGGATGAATTTAGATTCTATTATTAAATCACTACTACAGTCAGAACTTGTATTACCTGCCTTTTATAAAAATGTACTACAAATATGGATAGAGTTCAACAGGTCTCTCCACAACAATAGTAAACTAGAAACTTTTGATAAAATAAGACAACAGTTAATATGGGGTAATAGCTTCATTAAGCATAATGGAAAATGTATTATATTAAAAAAGTGGATAGATTCTAATATACTTTTTGTTAATGATTTATTGTCAGAGAAAGGTGAAGTTGATATAACTCAAATACTCAATAGTCTTAAGGTAAAAAATAACTGGATATCAGAAATAAATATACTGAAAAACGCAATTCCTAAGGAATGGAAAATAATTTTAAAATCAAAAGACTCTTATTTGACAAAAGTTAGAACCAATTTAACCTTCCCTGATGTAAAAAGAAAACCATTTACTGGCGTTACCAATAAGGATATATATATGGTACTTGTTAGCAAGAATATTGAATCATCGTATATTCAGAGGTATCGGGAAACACAAATTGGTCATCAAATAAATTGGAATGCATTTTACTATTTTTTAAACGAAATTATTCCTGACAATAAAATCAAACAGCTAAAATATAAATTGATTCATCGTATTGTTGCTACAAACTTGAATCTTTTTACTTGGAAAATAATAAATAGTCCGAACTGGCATCATTGTAATTACATTGAAGACAGTTGTCATTTCTTCATTAATTGCAGTTATCAGATTTCTGGAAGATCGTTCATGAAACACTTAGTAAGTGTGGTTTAAATAAATCAGTGAACAAGAGCTGTCTCCATAGGATGACACATGCCCCCGATGGCACTTTGAATGAATAGTTATGGCCGATGTTAGAGTTTAGGACCTTTGACCTACGGACCTGGGTCTTGCGCGCGACACGTCGTCTTACTGTGGTACACATTCATGCCCAATAATTTTAAAATCCATGCATGAATGACAAAGATATGGACCGGACACGCCCATCAATGCACTATCATGAAATATGACCTTTAACGTCTAAGTGTGACTTTGACCTTTGAGCTACGGACCTGGGTCTTGCGCAAGACATGTCGTCTTACTGTGGTACACATTCATGCCAAGTTATTTGAAAATCCATCCATGGATGACAAAGATATGGACCGGACACGAATGCACTATCATGAAAAATGACCTTTAACGTCTAAGTGTGACCTTGACCTTTGAGCTACGGACCTGGGTCTTGCGCGCGACACGTCGTCTTACTGTGGTACACATTCATGCCAAGTTATTTGAAAATCCATCTATGGATGACAAAGATATGGACCGGACACGAATGCACTATCATGAAAAATGACCTTTAACGTCTAAGTGTGACCTTGACCTTTGAGCGACGGACCTGGGTCTTGCGCGCGACACGTCGTCTTACTGTGGTACACATTCATGCCAAGTTATTTGAAAATCCATCCATCGATGACAAAGATATGGACCGGACACGAAAATTGCGGACAGACTGACAGACCGACAGACGGACAGACGGTTCAAAAACTATATGCCTCCCTTCGGGGGCATAAAAATATGAATAACATAGTAATTAGTTACAAAATTGATTATAAAGAATACCAGGATATTAATATTTTACTCAGTATAATAACATACTGTATTTACAAGATGTATCTCTTTAGCGAACGAAGAAAGAAATTTATTAAATAAATATGATCGAAATATTGCACACTGATATATTAACTGTGGTTAAATATTTGTCAAGAAATAAAGATTATAAGTTACTATTTCTTAATAAATTTCTGAATGCATTAGAATACTATTGCCAAAGAAATTATATGTAATGCTTATCACTTTGTTTGAAACATATAAACATCTTCTATATTACTAATCTTACACATTTGTATGTCATATTGTGAACTTCATTTGATGTAATATTGTGGACTTTGTTAACAAACATGCTGTTTTATGAATAAATTTGAAAAAGAAAAAAAAAACTTTTCTTTTTCTCAACAACAAAAAATACAGTGTGGACAGAGAATATATCACTTGCCAAAGGAAAAAAGGCCGAAATGTCAAATTTGAGGCAGCATGCCGATATGCACGAGATAAGTTTCACTGTCGCTATTTAAGTAATGGCCATATTAAAACAAGAGGGCCATGTATAGGCTCTGGCTCGCTTACCTGACCTAGGCAAAATAAATTTGGCGAAAACCCATTTCAGCAAATCCGATTTAGCTCCATGCAGGGATGTTAATAACCGAATACTGTGTACCCCTATCCTTAAGTTTATGAAAATGAGAGTGTTTGCAACTTCTTTTTTTATCATTTGACCTAGTGACATAGATTATCACGACTCAATTTCCCAATTTCGAACTTGGTCTGAATTTCATGAAGGCATATACATGTATTATGGTCGTTTTTTTTTAAAGATCTCAAGACTTGTAGAAAGTGTGACACAAGAAGTGTTAACAATGTTTTTCTATCATTTGACCTAGTGACCTAATTTGTTGACCCCATCCCCATACGACAGCTTTAAACTTGACTATAATTTCGTAAGACATACATTCTGATAAGGCTGAATGCAGATCAAGTAGTAAGAGTACACAAGGTTTCTTTTTATTTGACCTAATTATCTAGTCGTCAAGCCTATAGTAAATTGCTCAGTTTAGAACTTAACATTAGACTTATAAAGATAAGCATTATGACCAGTCTTAGAAAATATAACATGTAGCATGTGCAAAATTTTGTAATGATTTGAGCGAGTGACTTAGTTTACCTTGTTTCGATTTTGTTTGTTTGATTTGGGTTTAACGCCGTTTTTCAACAGTATTTCAGTCATGTTACGGCGGGCAGTTAACCTAACCAGTGTTCCTGGATTCTGTACCAGTACAAACCTGTTCTCCGCAAGTAACTGCCAACTTCCCCACATGATTTGTTTGTTTGTTTTTGGTTTAACGCCGTTTTTCAACAGTATTTCAGTCATGTAACGGCGGGCAGTTAACCTAACCAGCGTTCCTGGATTCTGTACCAGTACAAACCTGTTCTCCGCAAGTAACTGCCAACTTCTCCACATGAATCAGAGGTGGAGGACCAATGATTTCAGACACAATGTCGTTCCCCACATGAATCAGAGGTGGAGGACTAATGATATCAGACACGATGTCGTTTATCAAATAGTCACGGAGAACATATGCCCCGCCCGAGGATCGAACTCGCGACCTCGAGATAAGTAGACCAACGCTCTTACCTATTGAGCTAAGCGGGCGGGCTCACCTTGTTTCGAACTTAACCTAGATTTCATAAAGATAAATATTCTAACTAGGCTTCATGTGTACCAGTAAAATGAGGCCTCTGGATTGTTAAGCTTTTATTATCTGACATAATTACCTAGTTACTCAGCTTTAAACTTGATGTAAATTCCATAAAAGAAATCTTTCTGGATGTGTTTCAATCTTTCATTTAACGTAATGAACAAGTTTTTTGTGCCTCTGGCTATTTTCTATGATTTTACCCGGTGGGCAGTGACCTCGTTTTTATCCGATGATAACCCAGTTTGGAACTTGACACAGATTTTATAGACACACACTCTGACCGGATGTATTACGAGTAAATGTTACAACGTCAGCGCTACTGTCTTTCTTAAGATTAATTTTTACTTTGATTAGGTTCTGATGTAAAATTATTCAAAACAACAGCATAAAATAAGCCGAAATGTAATTTTCAATCCTAGATAACCGAGTTTCGAACACGACCTAAGATTTATAAAACAAGAGGACCATGATGGTCCTGAATCGCTCACCTCTTCCCACATGACCCAGTTTTGAGTATGACGTCGTTTTTTCTATTATTTGACATAGTGACCTAGTTTTGAACTTGACCTAGGTATTATCAAGATAAAAATTCTGACCAATTTTCATGAAGATCCATTGAAAAATAAGGTCTCTAGAGAGGTAACAAAGTTTTTCTATTATTTGACCTATTGACCTAGTTTTCGAAGGTACGTGACCCTGTTTTGAACTTTACCTAGATAAGGTGAACATTCTCACTAATTTTCATGAAGATCTCATGAAAAATATGGCCTCTAGAGAGGTCACAAGGTTTTTCTATTTTTATACCTACTGGCCTAGCACGTGACCCGGTTTCGAAACTGACCTAGATATCATCAAGGCGAACATTCTCACTAATTTTCATGAAGATCCATTGAAAAATATGGCCTCTAGAGAGGTCAAAAGATTTTAATAATTTTAGACCTACTGACCTAGTTTTTTACCGCAGTTGACAAAGTTTCAAACTTGACCTAGATATCATCAAGATGAACATTCAGACCAACTTTCATACAGATCCCATAAAAAGTATGGCCTCTAGAGAGGTCACAAGGTTTTTTTTTATTATTTGACCTACTGACCTAGTTTTTTTAAGGCACGTGACCCAGTTTCAAACTTGACCTAGATATCATCAAGGTGAACATTCTGACCAATTTTCATGAAGATCCATTCACAAGTATGGCCTCTAGAGAGGTCACAAGGTTTTTCTATTTTTAGACCTACTGACCTAGTTTTTGACCGCAGTTGACCCAGTTTCGAACTTGACCTAGATATCATCAAGATGAACATTCCTACCAATTTTCATACAGATCCCATGAAAAATATGGCCTTTAGAGAGGTCACAAGGTTTTTCTGTTATTTGACCTACTGACCTAGTTTTTGAAGGCACGTGACCCACTTTCGAACTTGACCTAGATATCATCAAGATGAACATTCAGACCAACTTTCATACAGATCCCATGAAAAATATGGCCTTTAGAGAGGTCATAAGGTTTTTCTATTATTTGACCTACTGACCTAGTTTTTGAAGGCACGTGACCCAGTTTCGAACTTGACCTAGATATTATCAGGATGAACACTCGGACCAACAATCATACAGATCCCATGAAAAATATGGCCTTTAGAGAGGTCATAAGGTTTTTCTATTATTTGACCTACTGACCTAGTTTTTGAAGGCACGTGACCCAGTTTCGAACTTGACCTAGATATCATCAAGGTGAACGTTCTGACCAATTTTCATGAAGATCTTGTGAAATATATGGCCTCTAGAGAGGTCACAAGGTTTTTCTATTTTTAGACCTACTGACCTAGTTTTTGAAGGCACATGACCCAGTTTCGAAGTTGACCTAGATATCATCAAGTTGAACATTCTGACCAATTTTCATAAAGATCCATCGAAAATTATGGCCTCTAGAGAGGTCACAAGGTTTTTCTATTTTTAGACCTACTGACCTAGTTTTCGACGGCACGTGACCCAGTTTCGAACTTGACCTAGAATTTACCAAGATGAACATTCTGACCCATTTTCATAAAGATCCCATGAAAACTGTGACCTCTAGAGATGTCACAACGAAAAGTTTACGGACGCACGGACGACGACGCTGCGCGATCACAAAAGCTCACTTTGTCACTTCGTGACAGGTGAGCTAAAAAATCATTCTGAAGTTTATGAAGATTGTATAGAAAATGTGGCCTCTAGATTTTTAATGTTATTCTTTTATTTGACCAGTTTTACACCATAGATGTCCTAGAATCGAGATTTCATTTCGATAGTAATTCTTACCAAATTTCATTACGATCAGGGGAAAATTTTTACCTGCAGGCTAACATCAAAACAGCTGAAATCACACCATACGGCAAGATGGCCACAGTGTGACTTTGAGGACTCTGTGCTCAGGTTAGCTATTAAGTTTGACAAACATATCAAATGGTATATCAACGGCGGGAACAAAGCCAGCTTCATTGCAAAGCCGAGTTGGAAGATACACTTCACTGTCAACATGAAGAACATTCACCTCATCCTGGGATCTGATCCATATGCCCTTCCTTGGTATTCTAATATAAATGCTTTTCTTACAGACTTGCAAAAAATAACAACTTTCGAAATATTAGCTCATGACATTTTATTCAACAAATAAAATACTTACAAAGTAATATATACTGTATCCAGCTCAAAAAGGAAACTGACTGGCTATGAAATAGATGAGGAATAATTTTCATGTGCAAGGCTAAAACGATATTAGTTTCTTCACAGTAAAACACAAGTTTGTGAAAATTGTGCATTCAATAAAAAAAATCATTATTCTCTGATTTTTTTCATTCATTTGGTTATAACTTCCTTTCGTACCTGTAAAATGATTTCAAAGAGTTTGTAAAAGCTTTAAGAAATCAGGCTAACTATAGTAATCCTTTATCATGACGGAAATAATTTGTAATTTTTCTGACAAGTAAATATATGTGAGAAACCTGGCAAGTTTTAGCCTTCCAGTGCATGTAGTTTAATAAATATACACTTTAAAATTTTTCTTAACAAATATTTAAAGTTCAATAAAGGACATCACAGAAACATTATCAATCATATCTGTTCAATTACAGCTGTACAAACTAAAACTAACTATTGTGTTTGTATATCCAATGCTTTGTATAGCATTGTGTTTCATTTTCAAATAAAAATTCTAATTAAAGCGGTACAACTGTGATCTCACTTACAGCATGAGTCAAAGTTCTGTATCTTTCATACCCAAAATGAAGTACAGTTGAACTGCATTAGTGGCCACCTGTATTAAACAGCCAGTTGCCTTAAGCAGCAAGTAAGCTAACTTTCCAAATTGATGTTTTGTTCTTATTTCAACCTGTCTTAAGCAGCCAGATTATGTTGCTTCCTTTGCTGGCTACCTATTACAGGTCTGACTGTATAATAACCCACGATGTATACCTTATATAACAATTTATCCTTTCTTGCATTACAATTGCTCTACTCACAGCTGAAATTTTACAAAAGTTCATAAACAGAGTTAACCTTTAGCCTGCTAAATTTTTATTATGCACTTATGATTTAAAGGGGTGCTTACCAAAAAGATACTGACTGAATTGCGAACAGTGCAGAAGGATGTGCAGGCTGATCATGGTCTTCACTGGTCACAAAGGCAGAATCACTTGCCGCCAGCAGGCTAAAAGTTAAGGAACAGCTGCTGTTGGTACCAAGATAGTTCTTATGTCAGCTCAAAAGTGAGTTAGAAAATGCCCAGTATTATGCACATGTAACATCCCTTATATGAACATGTACAGTTAATTAAGCATAATGAGAGAGATAAATGCTCTGATATTTAAACTTATCTAATGGGAATGAAAGTATATGAGCCGTGCCATGAGAAAACCAACATAGTGGGTTTGTGAACAGCATGGATCCAGACCAGCCTGCACATCCGCACAGTGTGGTCAGGATCCATGCTGTTCGCATTCAAAGACTATTGTTATTGGAGAAACCATTAGTGAACAGCATGGATCCTGACCAGACTGCGCGAATGCGCAGGCTGGTCCGGATCCATGCTGGTCGCAAACCCACTATGTTGGTATTCTCATGGTGCGGCTCAATTATGTCTTTGTAGAGTGGTGGTTGTTCTTTTGAGGTGTGTGGTTAACAGAGTTTATACTGTAAAATCATTGTAGAGTGTTCCATAATAGAAAATGCATTTGGACTGTTAATAATGAACACTTACTGAATGGCTTGTCTGTCAATATTTGAGCTGCGCCATGAGAAAACCAACATAGTGGCTTTGCGACCAACATGGATCCAGACCAGCCTGTGCATCCGCACAGTCTGGTCAGGATCCATGTTGTTCACTTTCAAATGTCTATTGGAATTAGAGAAACTGTTAGCGAACAGCATGGATCCTGACCAGACTGCCTGGATGCGCAGACTGGTCTGGATCAATGCTGGTGGCAAAGCCACTATGTTGGTTTTCCCATGGCGCAGCTCATTTATCGACCAGCAAGACATTCAATGAGTGTTTTTATTACATGACATCTGAAATAAATGTTTGTAAATTTTTTTCAATATAGACCAATAATAAAGCACAAATTATGAACCAACGAGTTACATAACAAGCCAGGTAATAATACACGCTAGATCTGCAACATGCATGGGGAAGTATCGCCTGGATATTCGAATACTCTAGTATATAATGAATAAATTTGCTTCAAAATGCATTTGCAACAATCAACATATTAACAATTAGTAACAGATATAACAATAGTTTTCAGTTTTTACAGCATACATGTATTCATGTTTATTACTTATAGAACATATCTGTTTATAATTTCATTAATAATTAAAAAAAATCAAACATTTAAATCTTCCCCTATTCTTAACATATGGCAATGTCTAATTCTTATGCAAACAAGATTATTTTTGAGTCCCTATAACAAAATATAATCTGCTAAATAAACTCCAAAGATGACAAACAGTCAAATTCAAACCAAACTACATGTGATAATAATAACATTGACGATAATGATAACAATGATGATGATGATGATGATGATAAAAATGAGGATTATCTAGATGAAAGTAGATTGACTACTGAACTGAAAAAGTACATTTTATGACAGAAAGTGATGATGATGACAATGATGATGATTTTCTGGCACAATTCTGTGGAAGTTTCACAGTAATATTGATACATCACAAAAACAAAGTCAAAAGTAAATACTGTACAAACATAACAGCAAATGAAATAAGTTGTAGACATGAATTTTAATCATAATCCTGTATAGGAAGTCTTCTCTAACCTTTAGCTTGCTAGCAGCAAGTGATTCTGCCTTTGCAACCAGTGCAGACAATGATCAGTCTGCATGTCTGTGCAGGCTAATCATGGTCTGCACTGTTCGCTATTCAAATGATAAATTTTCAGTGAACACCCCTTTGAATACTAAGTGATACTGCCAAAATTGAACGATGGACCAGTCCATTATAGAAATTAAGCAGGGTAAAGGTTAATCCTATTAAACTTTCCATATTGATTATAAATCATTTCTTAGACTAGTCTTTCAACTTTCATGACAATGGCAAAATCTATTATATATCAACAAATACTTCTAACAAAATATGATTTTTAACTTAAATAAATGGAGACTTGGGTAATAGAGCCCCATAAAATGCATGAAAATGGCCATAACCCTGTTTTAAAATTGCTATCAATCTACATAGCATATATTAGGTGATTACCTGTGGAAGTTTGTAAGAAGTTCCATTGCCTATAGAATTAAATGCTTAGAACTAGGATTTTTTCCATAGTACTGGCATATCTACACTCATCCTCTAAATGCCCCTACTCTCACCTGTCAATTATTGTATATGAAAAATAAAATCTGCCTTGTGGTAGTATTGTTAGCTCAATAATTGTCTTAAAGATGTTGATCTGTTAATTCTTAACAGCTACTGACTGATTAATCCGATTAAAAAGGATAAGATAAAATTCAATTACTAATATAAACCCTCCATTTTTGGTCGTGTGTTCCACTTTCTTTTTGACAATGTATGGTTTTACAATTAAACTAAAATAGGAATCAGTATATATCCATTATCAGTGGTGCTCAAAGAATGACCATAAAAAACTGTTTTCTCACAAATAAAATCTCCTGGAAACTTGAAAACAGTGTTTCAAACTCTAGACAGAATATTAACAAGAGCACCGCCTTGCCGGTGCTGACGCTCATCTGATTTTTTGTATAATAAAAAAATTGTCCTACCCATGATTTTCTAAGTCCAAAAAGGGCCATAATTCTTGCAAAAAGCAGGATGGAGTTATGTTTCTTGATGTACATAGTCAGCTAATGATGGTGAACAACTGTTGCAAGTTTCAAATCAATAGCTTGAAAAGTTTAGGAGAAAAGCTGACCTAAACATAAAACCTAACCAATAAATCTGATATTTTCTAAGTCCAAAAGGGGCCATAAGTCTTGCAAAAAGCAGGACAGAGTTATGTTTCTTGCTGTACATGGTCAGCTTATGATGGTGAACAAGTGTTGCAAGTTTTAAAGCAATAGCTTTGATAGCATATGAGAAAAGCTGACTTAAACATATTACTCAACCAAGAAAACTGATTTTCTAATTCTTTTTTTTGGTTGGATTTAACGTCGCACCGACACAGGATAGGTCATATGGCGACTTTCCTGCTTTAATGGTGGAGCAAGACCCCAGGTGCCCCTCCGTGCATTATTTCATCACGAGCGGGCACCTGGGTCCAAAAGGGTCAATAATTCTTGAAAAAAGCAGGATGGAGTTATGTTTCTTGATGTACAGGGTCAGCTTATGATGATGAACAAGTGTTGCAAGTTTCAAAGCAATAGCTTTGATAGTTTAAGAGATAAGCTGACCTAAACATAAATCTTAACAAGGCAACGCCAACGCCGACGCCGACGCCGATCAAGTGATGACAATAACTCATCTTTTATTTTTCAAAAAATCAGATGAGCTAAAAATGATATTTTATAGCCTAACATTGTGAGACAGACTACTGGAAATTTCAACATTGCTGCTAAAATGGCACAAAAAAGACTACATTTAGTGAACAGGCAGAAATGTTCAGTGTTAACTTTATATTAACACTTGATATTCTAAAATCATGATTATTTATGGAAGAGTAATTTTGGCAACTTTGTGGCTTTGTAAATTAATAATAGTAAGTCCCAACAAACTAACAAATTGAAATTTATTTCAAAATTTTGAATCTCATCATTTCATCTCCCACAAAATAGGCATTACGGTTGACTGAAACAATTAAATTTTAAGCGAATAAAAGCAAAAGATTTCAGTTTTTCAAAGTAAATAACTGTCCTCTATGGACAATCAGATGGCAATTTTTAACAAATTCAATTTTATACAAGTTCACACTCATGGAATTTTACAAAAAAATATTTCATTTTCTTTACATACTCAAAATGTTAAGTTTGTAAAGGTTGTTTTACCACTATATCATCATACAATACAGTCGACTCTCATTGGCTCAAACTCGAAGGGTCCATGAAATCGAGAGAGATCGGTAGTTCAAGCCATCAGTTTGGTGGCCATCTTTGTTTAAACACGGAGCTCTCGATAAGTACATACAGGGATTGTATGACATAGTTGACTCAAATTGAAGCTGGAAATGTATTATAATAAACTGTAAGATTTCGATCTAGTAAACATTTTCGATACACAGAAATAACAAATACACTAGAATGCAACAAATACAAATGATAACGTCATCTATAGCATTTAGAACTATACACTATGGAAATGTGATATTTGTAAGCAATCAGCCCTATTTAAAGTAAAATACAGACATTCCCTGCTCAGATTTTGTTTGACACATACTATTCTTTAAATAAAACATTAATTTTTAAAGTGAACGAAAATCATCTAATTAAATTTGTTTGGCCTATACATGTCTTAATTTCACAACGTACTGAAACTATGTGCACCGATGAAAGCTGTAACACAATAATAGAGATGCGAATTTGACCCATCAGGTGTGATTTACATTATAATTAAGCTCAATGGAAGAGACAGGGAGTTCGAGAGTTTCTATTTATTTATTTATTTATTTGTGTTTTACAGCGCACCAACACAATATAAGTTATATGGCGCCAAACAGGACTACAAATTTTGGTTTCACATCTCATTTACATCGAAATAAAAACATGATGTATGGAATCAAAATTTGCAAACCTGCTGGAATCACAGAGTTACAGCAAAACCAAGTGTTAAGACCATATTAGTCACCTCTTACGATCATGCATGGGTAAGGCAGTTTCTAAACATCCAGAATCGAACAATAAACAAAATCAGGACAAGATGATGAGTTCAAGTGAAGGGGGGGGCGGTATTTTGGCAATCAAAGTACGAGCAAATGGGAGTCGACTGTATTTCAATGTGTCCTAACAAAGCTAAGATCCATAGAGATTTATATATAAAGTCTGTCTTGTTCTTCAGTATGGATATTTTGCCTTTCGTAACAAACAGAAAGGCATAATCTACTTAAAAAAATTGTAGCAGCTAAGTATTTACAAAATCTGCCATTTTAAACGGTAAGTAGATATTTTACTGTATCTAACTAGTGATTAAATGCTTCACTCTCCGACTACATTACTGTCTGCACAAAAAAACCACACACACATACTATATAACATAGAGCAAAATAATTTAAGAACCATAATTTACATTACTTTATCAATTTATAACATATAAAAAATATGACACAAATAACAATAAACTGTTGCCATGGCAATGCAGTTAACCTTGGTACATTATAAACAAAACAAGAGCTATTGAAGAACAGCAACGCTCCACTATTTAAAGGCTTAATACAACTTCATAACAAATCTCAGATTCAAAGAAGAAACGTAACTTTGTAAAAACAGCAAAATAGAATTACGGAACCTGTGCAGTACATGTAAGATCATTAAAATGAGCAAGTATGTAAAGTTTCAATCCAGTACCACAAGACTTAGCAGTGTCTGAAATATCAGCTTACATACAAAAAGTTGGGAAACCAATGAAGATGCCTGATAAATGGGTGATTGCAAAAAGTGCTTATTAGTCTCTGACCAGTCAAGCTAAATAATGCCTTACTACAATTCCATTAACTTAATCGATTATGCTTTATCCCTGTGTTAACTTCTTCATACCATACCATACACTTTTCATTAATTTTTAAAGTTAATACATTGCTCTGGTTTACATACACTTTCATGTATGGGCAAGATTTTAATATATTCTATTTTGACAAACTTCAGAAATGATTTGATGTCATATATCATTTCAAAGGACTCAAAATCAAATCTATAAGATTGTTTGGAACAATAGAACACAGCCAAACAGAATACAGCACACTCATTTTGATAGTCTACATGAGGTAATGAAATGTGGGAGACCCAAAAACTTCCCAAGCCTGAAGTTACAGGTGAACTTGCATCACAGGTATTTCTAGAGTAGAAAAGAAATTTCTACATGTGACCAAGGCCAACACAACAATTGAGACATGTGAAAAATCAGAACGTTTACAGTACAGCACAGTGTTTGTTAACTTGCTATTACACTAAACTCATTTTTCCTAATGCTCTTAAAATACAGTCTTAAAAAGTGACTTAAACATTTCAAGGCAAAATCCCAACATACAACAACCATCACCGGGCCATAATTTCATTAGAACCAAGGGAGCTCAGGTAACCAATTAAACCTTTAAAAGGTGATTTATTTTTCACTGTTATTTTCTTAGTTTTATACAAAATTGAGTTTAATGGCTAAATTCAATTCTGAGTAAAACACATTTGAAGTGTTGACGTTTTGGATTAACAGAGAAATGCCCGGGAAGCCTCTGTGGCTTTGTGGTAAGATAAAAAAAACTGCCAAACCAAGGATTGCGAGTTTGGTCCCCAACTGCTCCAACTAAAATTACAGTCATTCAAGATGGAGATTTAAACCTAGGTCCTGTAGAGGTGCTTTACATCTTGCCCTTTAAAGATGGGGGATGCAACTGAAATAGGTATATCTCCTGTATCCTACAGGAACCTGTATTTTTGCACTACTTTCAAAAACAGAATTATAATGACAAACATTCTTCTAAAAGAGTTCTCTAAACAGATTGCCTGTGGTAACTAAAAATTAACTTGTAAACATAAAGTTATTTTACTTTGAATCTTACTGTGTAACTGAAGAGCTTCATTGGGAGAGTATAGATCTTACAGTCTTAAATGCATTTACAGTGACATTTTCATAATTTTTTTCAAAGGGTCACATAAATTACAAAGCAATCAAACATCCCTTTCCTAGGGATGCCAACAAAATACCCCACTGCTCAATTTTACCAAGGCAGACAAGTCACCCCTCCCTCCACCCCCTATAGATTTTTTGAAATTATATACAAATTTCCACTTCATTCCAATTCAAAAATTACACTTACCATACTGAGAACGTTTTTACTTTTTTTTTTCAATTTCCTTTGACTGTTTTCTTTATATAAGGATTTTTATTCAACTAAATCACAAGTGTGGGGGGGGGGGAGGTCTGCCTTGGTCAAAGTGAGCAGGTTGAGATTTTGTCTGGGGCATGCAGGGCTTTGTTCTATATTCCCCTTTCTCTACTGGAACTGAAATCCGCTGAAGACAAGAGACAGCTGACTGTTTCAAAGTAAATATGGCATGTTTATTCTGTGTTTGACACATACACCTCAGCACCAGACATCATATAATCTCTAAACTCTTTAACAATACAATCTCTAAACTAACAATATATCAAAAATAACAATAAACACAGACTGCTGAAAACAATATTTTAAGCACAGTTTCTAAACTTTAGCACTTTTATAGTTATTGTAATGCTCCTTTTTTAAGTCTAGTAACAAAAACTTTACACGAAAAGCAGATGATTGTACATCTCAACATATAAGCACTACAAAAATTACACTTATTCATAAACTCATTGACTCGATTTTCCATCCTGATTGGAAAATTTATAAGTTTGCAACTATCTTGATATACACATTGACTCTGGAATATTTTACGAAGTTCATGAACACTTCTAGCAAAGGGAAAAGAGATTATCTTGAACAAAATCTGGACGAAGTTGTAGATCACCATTTTATGGCTGGCTGATTACGGAGGTGTACATAAGACAAGTTCTATCATTTTTTATGTTTTCCAGAATGGTGGCCACCATGTGCAGTGTGGTTTGTGTGTCCAGTGTGGTTGCCATGTCCAGGCTCTTTCACAGTTCCTATATTTTGATATATTTGTCTTTCATCTTGTGGTAGTCTGAAATTAACAATGTATAAGAAATAAGTTATATTGAGTTCTAAGCTATAATTGGATCTATACACTGAACACTTAGAAAATAGTTAATGATACACCTACTTCACCATTCCTGAATTGTCGAAATCAGCCGTGATCTAGTTCTCTATTCTAAACCAGCCATGGTCTTATTCACCAATCCTTAATTCTCTAAATCAGCCATGATCTAGTTTACTGAGCCCTAAGTTTGAAAATAAGCCATAACCTAGTTCACCATTTCCTGCAATGGCCTTGAACATAATTCTTGAATTGTCTAAACCAGCTATGGCCTAGTTTGCCATTTTTGAACTGTCAATATCAGAGATGCGCTACTTCACCATTCCTTAATTGTCCAAATCCATCATAGCAAAAATTTGTATTGCTATTATATTGTATATTTCTAAACTTGAAAAAAAATCTTTTACAAAAAAGCTATCTATCATAAAACTAAATTCCTTCATATTTGTCTGGAGAAAGGTGATACTTTTTTCTTAATTTTGGTCTTAAAACTTTTCAAAACTTGTCGTCTTTAATAACTATGTTCTCTGACACGACTATAGTGGCATGACTGGCATTTACTTAAGTTTGATTCTGAAATTCTTTAATTCATAACATAAATTCCATTTAAATTAAGACTGAATAATACAACTGATAATTTGTTCGAAATTAATCTTCATTTATTTACCCAAACACAAAGAAATGCTATGAGTAAAACAGATGATTTCATACCATAGGCACAGCATTTAATTTTCTAACTAAAGTACAAATAGAAATTTGAATGGTTGCAACTGACCCCCCACCCACCCTCTCTGCTAGACTCTATATCTTTGGTGTTTCTACTTAGTGACAAATACGGCATCAACACTAACTATTCTGAAACTGGAGTTTTTGAAGATAGCAAAGTATTGTACATAAAGACGAATTAAGTACTAGTATACTCAACCAGATAAAAACAACATGTTCAGATACTTTCAACCTTTTCTAAGACTGCCCCCTTCTTGTCTAAATTTTTTATTACGTGACTGACACTCTTCTTATAAATCAATAATTTGCAAAACCATTTACTTAGGCAGATCTTTAGCAACTCTCTTTGTGTGAGGAGGTTCAGCTATCTGTGGCTGATGAACCGGTGGTGGAAATCCACGTGTTAAGGAATTTCTACCATCAATACTGGCTGCGTAACGTATGTTTGTGTACTCCCTTCCTGCTACCTGACTTTGCTGAAAAATGAATAAAAGTAACAGTAAATTTCATATTATTTTATTTATTTAAATATTTATTTTGTTGGGTTTAACATTGCACAATCACAATTATAGGAATTATAGGTTATATGGCAACTTTCCAGCTTTATGATGGAGGAAGACCACAGGTGCCCCTCCGTGCATTATATTACGAGTGGGAACCTGTGTAGAACAACCGACTTTCTGTAAGCCAGCTTGATGGCTTCCTCACATGAAGAATTCAAAGCTCTGAGTGTGGCTCGAACCCACATCGATGAGGGGCAAGTGATTTGAAGTCAGCGACCATAACCACTTGGCCACGGAGGCTCCAAAATTCATCTTAATGTCCTATATCAATTGGAAACCTTCTACAGCAAGGGATTTAAACAGTGATTGTAAATTCTTTAACTTCTGAGGATGACTAATCTTTGTGAATTTCACTGATGCATCAATCCACTAAAACAAATCACAGGTAATTAACAAATTTTCTATGTACTTTATCTTCAGAACTTTGATTCCACAAATTCATGTTCACACAAACTTAAGGAAATGGCAAAATCTCATGCCATCAAAATTATTTTAAATGATGTATTATCTTTTCCTGTTTTGAGGTATTTTTCAAATGATAAAAGCGAAACACAAAATATGAAACCAACACAGATGATTAGAGCATAATTGTTCTTGGGTTTAATAGACAATTTGAAAGAGCTTCTTGTATCCAAGTTCTACAGAATACAGACAAAACTAACTGATTGTCACACAACTGCATGACAATAATATTGTTATGGAGATGATTTTAGTTCATATTAGGACAGTTATGTCATTCTTTCTGACAAAAAAAAAAGTTAACAAAACTTATAAGTTTAATGCCCACGAAATAAACAATAGGAGTTTTTTAAGTAAACATCAACATTTTAGTTTCAGTTTGCCTTTTTCTTAGTCTGTATTTTGGCCGACATTATCCACTACCTTTGCAAAACTTCTTTAATACAATGAAACACTGCTCACTCAACCATTGATAGCACAAGCCTTCAGCCTCACATGAGAAATTTGTGTGGTCCCAGCCATTATTTTTTCCTATTTTCTATTTTTGGATCATTCAAAACTCTGGATAGCTGAACCATTTTGCTCATTCCCATGTGACTTTGAGCAACAAGTGTTTTACTATATGCCAAAGGTATTATCTTGAAATCTTTTTGAAAACCAAATATCATTTTGTCTATAAACACAACATACCTGTTCAGCTTCAATTCTCCGTTTCTCAGTTTCTATATATTGTTGTACAGCAAAATAGACAAATTTGTATTGTGCCTCTGTCTGTACCATGCCTGAACGCTGTGATCTCACCATCTGTATCGTCTTTTGTATGTCTATTTCGCAATCCATACCTTAGTAAAGCAAAATTTATATTTCTTGTAAATAGTTATGATGCTACATTTTACTTTTATGTACAATACAGCCTCAAATTTCTGAACATTAAAATTTTAATGCTACAGCCTTGATTCTACCAGATAATCTTTACTGGTTTGATGTTTTGAAACAGCTATTCTAATATGCTTTTCTCTGTTAAAACACTCTTACAAAAAAAAGACGTCACGTTAACGTGCAGTGAAGTCAAAGTTTTTGTTGCGACAAAGGTTAGCGCTTCCAATTTCTATCTACTGTTATAGATTAAGGGCATATTAATTAGAAATAATTAATAGCAAAACTGTTTTTTAACACTATTTACACACTCAGGCAGTAATAATTCGTACAAATAATTTCAGTTGTGCTGCGTCCTCGTGAAATAATTACACCCGACGTATAACCGTCCATCATGCATAAATAGTGTTTAAACACTCTTTTGCAATAAACTATTTCTTAAATATAATGAAAATTACATTTTCTGAGTTTTCATTTTCAAGAAGATTAGGCAGGCACAAGATTGCATATGCAGACTGTACATAGTATGTTAACAAGAAACAAAGTCCCATAACTCTGCAATTTTTGTTGTTGAAAGAACCTAACATGCCCCATGCACAACTACTGTTGTTACTGGTCACTTGTGTGAAGTTTCATTAAATTGTGTCAAGGGGATGAGGGGAGATGGTGTGCACAAGATTTTGTCTATGTATATAGCATAGTAACAAAAAACAAAGTCCTGTAACTCTGCAATTTTTTTTCTGAAAGAACCTAACATGCCCCATGCACAACTACTGTTGTTACTGATCATCAGGGATCATCCTAGGTCAAAAATTTAGGGAGAAGTGACTTCTCCCTCCACAGAATTTAGGGAGAAGTTGAGGAATTTAAGGAGAAGAATCGGCATAGCTTTCAGTTTCTTGCCTATATATATCCACTTTCTATGGGTGTAGCTGTAACTTATAAACAGTAATTATTTAAGGAAATTGATTTTTGCATTATCATTTTCATGAATTTCTAAATAAAGTATAAATTTAGCTATGAAAAAGTCGCCTTTAAATTTTTATCCGAAATTTACATGTCCGAAACTCATAATTTAGCAGGTGCACGATCAAAACGCCATGAAATTTTTCATTCATATTTCGATTCTCGTGCTTCTATAATGCCTGATTTTTGCATCAACTTGTTCAGATTTATACATTTAATTCATTCATTTATTTATTTTTTCGAAAATAACACCAATCTCGCAGGTAATGGCGATCTTTTTACAATATTTTGTACGGCAGTTCTGACGTCCACGAAATCATTTTTTATATGCAGTACCCGAGCAATTCATTTACAGAAATTGATCGTAAACGTGGTAACTGAAATAAATTTTGAAGTAATCTTTAATAAAATGAAAGAATAATATACAGTTGTTGCATAAGATCGTGCTCTCGTTAAGTGTATCGGCTTTTTACACGCCGATTGAAAATTTTCAAAATGGCGGTGGCTTACAATATTATTGATTGACACTGTGGGATATTAACGCTACGACTGGCTGAAGTTTGACAGGCGAGTAGGCGGGGTTGACTATGGATTTATCGATAATTTAATCTAGATTATGCATAAAGTTTTACAACTTTAAATAAACAGATAATCACTCGCTGAAAAACTCAGCGATTCGGACTTCGCCTGGAGGCGATAATTAAGTAAAGTGGCCGACTTTAAAGCGACGATATCGCTCAAATCACCTTGTAGGATGATCCCTGATCACTTGTGTGAAGTTTCATTAAATTGTGTCAAGAGGATGAGGAGAGATGGTGTGCACAAGATTGTGTCTATGTATATAGTATAGTAACAAAAAACAAAGTCCTGTAACTCTGCAATTTTTTTTCTGAAAGAACCTAATATGCCCCATGCACAACTACTGTTGTTACTGATCACTTGTGTGAAGTTTCATTAAATTGTGTCAAGCGGATGAGGAGAGATGGTGCACACAAGATTATGTCTATGGACAGACAGACAGACCTGAAACCAGTATACCACCCCTCCACTTACAACTTTGGAGGGGAGGGTTTCAATAAGAATCATAATGGAAGTCAAATGTAAAATGTTCTTAGAATCGGCAAAACCTTAAGTAATTTTATGTACATTTATCATAACATTTTTGTTTACTTGTATTGACACTTCATAAATATGAAAGTGTAAAAAGTACTTTACTGCAGAGACTGAATAATAGAATTTCTTTCCAAAATATCATAATTTATACAGAAAAAGTTCAGATATACATACCATATGTCTTAACCTGGTTCAGTATCATATCTATCACAATAAATGTCCCTGTTCTTCCAATACCAGCACTGTAAATACAGAAATATAGCTTAATTCACAAACATACTCATCCTTCTTTGCATAGCAAGCTTTCTAGATTTTTTCCCATTCTGACAATGTAATTACTGTTCAACACAAGGATTCAGGCATATGCTAACTTGGCAGCTTAAGTGGCAGCAGCTCACTTTTCCAACTTTCATCATTGTTCTAACACTGAGAATTGGTTCAGTACATATTTGAACAGCTAAATGTAAGTCAATCTGATTAAGAAAGTTTTAAAATTTTCTTTTTAAAGAAAGACTTGCTTTCAGTCAAGTGAAAATTAATGCATCTGAAAACAGCATACAGTCATGTCTTCCAAAAACACTGAATCCTGGTTTTCTGGATATTGTATTCAAAAGCTGATAAATGTCAATGTAAGAGTAACGAGAACTGTCTGTAAGACAGTCAATGCTCAACTATTTGAATTGTTATCCCCAAAGCAGGAATATTATCCTTTATATGTTAAAATATCTGTAGAGTTTCAACCCAGTATCTGCATTAGTTTTTAAGATAGTAACTTATATGGCATGCAAAACCTTAACCAGAATTTTTTAAGTTCAAATAGGGACATAATTTTGCAAAATACATGTCAGAGTTTTATGTATAGTTTTATAAACTTGAAGAAATATGTGAAGTTTCAATTTAATATTTGTATTAGTTTTTGAGACAGTAACTTTGTATAATAGCAAAACTTTAACCAGAATTTTGTATGTCCAAAAGGGGCATAATTTTGCCTAAATGCATGTCAGAGTTATGGGACTTAATGTTACCACCTAGTTTTATAAACCTGTAAACACGTGTGTAGTTTCAATTAAATATCTGCAATAATTTTGGAGATAGTAACATGCATGCAAAACTTTAACCAGGATTTTCTAAGTCCAAAAGGGAACATAATTTGGCCAAAATACATGTCAGAGTTATGGGACTTGACCCAATGAGGTTGGTAGTTGACCTGGAAAAAGAAAAAGTAAGTTTCAAAGCTATAAGCCTTTAAAAGATAGCTGTATTTACTTCCAAGCAAAACTTTAATCAATGTGTGATGCCGATGCCATGGTGAGTAGAACTGCTCAGACTATTCTTTGAAAAGTCGAGCTAAAAACTGAAGAAAGTTTTTATATAACTGTTCATCAAACCTGAATTACAAGAGGACCTGCCTCTGCACACACCTACAGTGAACTACCTTGGGACCCACTTTACTGATATGCTGTACTCACTTATTGGGAACTACCTTGCTCCCCCTCAAACTGTACTTACCTACAGTGAACTACCACGGGACCTGCCCCTGATATACTCTCCTGTTTAGTATTGACAACATTGAGAAAATCGAGCACGCTGCCTGCCTCACTTGGCACCCCATAATCTGGCCATGTCATAAAATGATACTGATAAACTTTACGTGCAGGCTCAACCTGAAATACAACACAGAAACTGATAAACTTTACATGCAGGCTCAACCTGAAATACAACACAGAAACTGATAACCTTTACATGCAGACTCAACCTGAAATACAACACAGAAACTGATAAACTTTATGTGCAGGCTCAACCTGAAATACAACACAGAAACTGATAACATTTACATGCGGGCTCAACCTGAAATACAACACAGAAACTGATAAACTTTACATGCAGGCTCAAACTGAAATACAACACAAAAACTAATAAACTTTACGTGCAGGCTCAAACTGAAATACAACACAGAAACTGATAAACTTTACATGCAGGCTCAACCTGAAATACAACACAGAAACTGATAAACTTTACATGTGATCTCAACCTGAAATACAACACAGAAACTGAACACAGAAACTGATAAACTTTACGTGCAGGCAGAAACTGATAAACTTTATGTGCAGGCTCAACTTGAAATACAACAGAGAAACAATTAAACTTTACGTGCAGGCTCAACCTGAAATACAACACAGAAACTGATAAACTTATGTGCAGGCTCAACATGAAATACAACACAGAAACAATATTGGATACGACAGTCACGAAATGGTAGAAATAACTGGCATAACTGATTGATTTATTAATGGTTTTGTGCCATTTGTGTTAATCTGTACTTCAGTTATTCAAGTTCTCAATCAACAAACACAGTAGCCTTGTTCCCTGCAAATAACTGATTTTTTTAATATGTTTTGTTACTAGAATTTTTTGATGGAGGAAGGAGACACGAAGTGCCTGTCAGACCATTACTTCTGGCACAGGGATGTGTGAAGAACTCCATCATTTCCTCATAATTATAACAACTTATGCCTAGATCAAAACCTACAGAGAAGATGGATTTAACAGTGATATAAGTACAGGATTTTAACATCTCGACCACACTCTCATAAGTAACCTGTAACTTCACCACACAAATAAAAGAGCAAAGACTGACAACACGTTGTCATTTAACCCTTAGCCTGCTGCAGGCGAATTTAACAGCCTTTGCAAACAGCTTGAAACCAGATCAGACGCCGATTAAATCGGCGTCTGATCAGGTTCCAAGCTGTTTGCTACTCTGACAATATTTCTTCCAATTTTGGAGCAAATTGAATGAACTTTACAATTTTAGCAGACGACATTTCCAGCAGACGACAATTTATCTAGCATGCTAAAGGTTAAAATACATTTGTTAAATGTAGTAAGTCTCCTAGCCTATAGATCAAGCTCAAGACCTTTCCATCCACAGTCTTATACTTTACCTAAAGTGCTAACAGATCAGATCTATTACAGAGAAGATGCTGCCAAAAGCCACAAAACAGTATTAGTACAATTCTTCATGCTTACCCTTCCATCATCATGTTCTTTCACAACTTCTAACTCTCTCGTAGTATAATCTTTGTCTTTCGTTTCTTTGACAAATTTTACAGTAATTTTTCCTTTATAAACCTCATACACCTTTTCACCACCATCAGCTGGATCTGGCCAATACCGTACAGCTTTAATCTGTAAATACAACAAATCAACACCATTATACTACACTTGCTTTAATTATTTAAATACAAGTTTATATCATATCTGAATCTCTCTGATGAGAAAAACAAGCTCCGGTGTCTTGTGAGGAGGTCTGCTATTGAAAAATTATCAATATGCCTGTGGAACTACTTTCATGGTTGGGTCAATCCAAAAAATTAGGTCCAACCAAACAAATAAATTTCCCTATTCATTCAATCTTCAGAAGCTGGAATCCCACATTTCCTATCCCAGTGAAACAGCTATTGACTCAAACCACATTTCATGGGAATACAGGCAAAATCTCCCCTGGAAAACTGAAAAAAAATCTGGGAAGAGTGGTAGGGGGAGGGCAAGTAGGAAGGAGGAGAAGTAGGAGGGAGGGGGAGGAGAGGCAGGAGGGAGGGGGAAGAGAGGTAGGAGGGATGGGGAAGAGAGGTAGGAGAGAGGGGGAGGAGAGGAAGGGAGAAGAGAGGTAGGAGGGAGGGTGGAGAAGAGGTAGGAGGGAGGGGAAGAGAGGAAGGTGGAAGGAGAGGGAAGGGAGGGGAGGAGAGGTAGGTGGGAGGAGAGGTAGGAGTGGGGAGAAGAGGTTGGAGGGAGGGGAGGAGTGGAGAGGGAGAGAGGTATGTGGGAGGGGGAAAATTGTCCTACATTCAATTCATTCATAAAATCAAATTCTATTTTACAGTGCCTACTACATCATGGAGGATTATCACATTCACCATATTTCCTCGTAGCTGAATACCATGGGTGCCTCATAGAGCATTATATTTCATATTAGCTTGGAAAGATAAGCAGCACAAACATTTTCCTTACATATGTTTATAACACTTCTGTAGCTAAAACAAACAGTAACAAAGGCATAACATTCTAATGTCTGGACTATCAAAATCAAGGAAGCCCAGTGCACAAAAGCTAGTGACAGTCTCCCATTTCTCTTCTCTGATCTTTAAAAGACTTACAGAAATAAAAAAATACTCACCTTGCCACGCTCAACTTCTTTTGTTGTCATGACGATAACTCGGCATCCTTCTTGCCAAATCATTCTCCACATATCTACAACAGTGCTCTGCAGACACCCTTGTGTGGCTACGTAACTTTTCTTTGGCTCTATATTATCATCCTCGGCCTGAAAATAGATTACACTTACACATTATACAAGTATAGTTGAATCTGATATAGTGACTATGTGCATTAAGCAGCCATTTGCTTTCAGCAGACAGTCAGCTAACTTTCCAAATTCATGTTTTGTTCTAATTTCAATTTGTCTTAAGCAGTCTGGCTGGCGGGCTGGCTGGCTACTTGTGAGGCATTTTATCAATTTTATTCAACAAGTTTAATAAATTAAATTTGGAAAGTCACAAAATGTAATATTCTTTTAATTACATGTTAGCTTTTCCTGCCGAAACATAAAAAAAATTTACTTTCTCTATTATAAACAAGTCAATTTGACTAACGTCTCCTATACTATAAATGACATCGACATCAAAGCTTTATTGTCAATGTGACCAACGTCTCCTATACTATAAATGACGTTGACGTCAAAGCTTTATTACACTAGTGTATTATCAAATTTTTTTCACTCTGCGACATCAAACATGACTGTGATAAAGCTAAATGTACGTTTTTCAAAAAGATAACCAGATACATATGAAAATATTGCCTGTCAGCTGACTTTCCACTATATCAGCTTACCTGGGTTACTGAATTAGAAATACAAAATGTAATACAAGGATTTGTTTCTATTTTTACCATGTAAAACAACACTATTGCTTTTCTCTGTGTCCGAGTACAATATGTTTTAAAGTTTACATAGTAACAAATAACTTACTGTAATACAGTTAGCATTGATGTAGTCTGATCCTACAACATTTGGATCCCCGTCTCTCAGGGTTACACGTGTATGGTCAACTATAAAAATAAAACATTAACTTACACAGGGATGTAAATCAAAACAAAATTTGTGTAATGACCATAAAGACACACACCTTACCACAACCTTTGACCTTACATATATATCATACTGTATCATTTAATGCAAAAAATTGTTTCATTCGAGATTCATTCATCCGGAAATATGATATAATATGACCTTGGCATGAAAGAGGAAAGGAAATACAACTATTTGCACAACTTTGACAGGATGTTTTAACCAAGTTTAAACAACCATCAAACAGTTCATGAGAAGTTGTTCAAAGATTATAATATTGAGCCGCACCATGAGAAACCAACATAGTGGCTTTGCGACCAGCATGGATCCAGACCAGCCTGCGCATCCGCGCAGTCTGGTCAGGATCCATGCTGTTCGCTTTCAAAGCCAATCGCTATTAGAGAAACTGTTAGCGAACACTTTCTCTATTATAAACAAGTCAATTTGACTAACGTCTCCTATACTATAAATGACATCGACATCAAAGCTTTATTGTCAATGTGACCAACGGATGCGCAGGCTGGTCTGGATCCATGCTGGTCGCAAAGCCACTATGTTGGTTTTCCCATGGCACGGCTCATATCTATTGAAACTGCAATGGTCCCTATGTGCAGTAAAGCAGAACCACAAGAAACACACTGAGAAAGGTCTATCAAAGAATGCTACTGACCAAGTTTGGTTAAGATCCATCAGTTGGTTGTTATTTAAAGGTTTTCTTATATTTTTAGCCATATTGGACCCTAAACGATGTTGAGCATAAAACTGTGGTCAGACTTGTGAGAGATCCATACAAGGATACTACAGACCAAGTTTGGTGAAGATTCATCAATTGGTTCAAGAAAATATTTTAACGTTGTTGTTTTTTTTTTGTTTTCTATTTTAGCACTGGCTGCTCCTCAAATCGGCCAAGTGTAGCATTTGAACAAACCTGAGAGAGGTCTGTAGCTGGGTGCTACAAAACATGCTTGGTGTAATTCTTACCAGAAGTTTCAGAGGAGATGTTTCAGTAATAAAGTTAACACAGGACAAATGGACACAGGACAACGGGCCATCTACCTATACTAACAAAGAGGGCTATAATGATCACAAGTTTCATAGTTCAAAAATAGCACAAGAAAATTTCTGACAAATTACTATGAAAAAAAACTGCAGATTCAAAGTTTTCCATAAAGCCATATAGCGAAATCAGCCAGCAATTATTTCAAGTTCAGGAATCGTTTTTGAAGACTTTTCTATTTTTCAGTTCTAGAGGTCATCATTTTTTAAAAGCAGAATATGTACAATCTTGACAGACGATCACAAAAGGAAATTTCATGTGAAATATTACTCCAAAATCAGACCAACTTCTTACAAGGAGAATCTGATGTTATGTTTGAAGATGTTTCTATTTTTAGCCCTGGCAGCCTGTTGTATTCTGACGGGTACTTTGTGCTCTGCAGAGCTAAAAACCACAACTACATCAAATGAAAGATTTTTTTCTCATTTTCCAAAGGCAAGCATGACTCTAATGTTATTTCTGGTCATTGGGATCACATGGTTTATGCAATATTACTATGTAATAGTTACTCAGTTAACACTCAGCGCTTGCACATTGTGAGATCTAACAGGTAGCCATATACAGCATCCCAAATCAAGCTACAAATTTTACAATTTCCTAATTTTATGTATTTTCATACATCACACTATAAATAGTAACTAATAAACTTCAGGTCCCTAGCTGCAACCTAAAAACGCTGTATAACTTATCAAGTTCATGCAAAATCAAGGAGACATTTTTGAAAACCCTTGTTACAGTATTAGGTGAATATACTTACATGGCAAGATATTTTTGTATCTATTTTTAGCTTTATTTTCTGGTCTCATTCCCTCCTTTCTGCTGTATAAATGCCGTACCTCTTGTTGCTGTAACACCTGTAGATCATTTAAAATAATTAGTTAGTTAATTCAGTAAATAATGTTAACTGTTGTCATGGTAACACAAACGACCATACAAAATCAATTTCAGTATTTTTTCTTCTTTAAAGGTTTTACACATACAAAAAGCATGTAATTATCTTGTTCTAAATCGATGTATTAAATCTAATATCAGCATAACAGAAAGAAAGGACTTGTTAATCATACTAACTGATTTTGAGAACAACAAAAGCTCATAAATGACACAAAATCATGACTGAGCCATGCCATGAGAAAACCAACATAGTGGGTTTGCGACCAGCATGGATCCAGACCAGCCTGCACATCCGCACAGTGTTCACTAACAGTTTCTCCAATTCCAACAGGCTTTGAAAGCGAACAGCATGGATCCTGGCCAGACTGCATGGATGCACAGGCTGGTCTGGATCCATGCTGGTCGAAAACCCACTATGTTGGTTTTCTCATGGCACGGCTCAATTGTGTACCTTTCCAGAAACTAATAAATGAAAGTGAGGCAAAAAAGTGATTAGGCTTCAAAAAAAGGGCTGTAAGAGGAAACAGCACACACTTCTATATCGATGCTATGTAGTGAAAAGGCCTTTTAATATATGACACGTGGGTGATGATGTGGAGCTGCTGTTATAAGTCTGAATCAAATCCACTAAGTAACAATAGACATACAGTGGAAGAGCATCAAAACATTAACCTGAAATTCTAAGAATAAAAGGGGCATAAATTATGAAATACTGGCGCCTCAGTTCAATGTAACTTATGTCTTAAGATGTAGGTGATGATGCTGAACAACTATTTTCAGTCTGAATCAAATTCAATAAGTAGTATCGCACACAGCGTGAAAGTGTATCTAACCTGAACCCAAGTTTGAACCAAATTCATTCAGTTATAACATTAAATTCATGAAACATTGGCACCAGAGTTAAGGACCTTGTGTAACAGGATTTGAGTGATGATGTGAAACAACTGTTTTAAGTCTGGAAAATCAATATTATAGTTATAACAGAGACAGAGAAAAAAATGAACAAAAATCTAGATACAGATGCCAACACAAGGGTGATTAGGATAGCTCTCCGTTGAGCTAATTATAAATACATTTCAATCCTTTAGTATCAATTTAAAACTGACTGATCACATTATTAATTTTTTTTTTTAATTTTCTTAATTCAAAGGCTGTTTACAAAAACACAAATGGTAACTACTAAAGTACACTGCAAAATTTAACCTGCAGTATACATAAATAACAGATATTTACAAACTGGCAGTCAAAAGGGCTCTCACAATACTGGAAATTCTTCAAATTCTGCAACAGTAACTGACTTTTATAACACTTAATTTGCATCAACTTTGAAGTAAAGATATTCCTTTAAAGGGAAAGACAATGTTGTTAAACATATAACTCTTAGATGTAGATCACCTTAACGTGTCTTGTAATTTTGAATATAAAGGAGCTTTCGGCATGTTGTAAAGTGCCTTATTTTTTTCTCATATAAAGTTTAGTTCAAAGCCATGCCATCATGAACTGGAAAGACATTATCCGACTGAACTGTCAATAGACTACAGCAGTTTGACATTCGACTTAGACACTTGATTTATGACTGTGCCCTGTAACCTCTGGATAGTCCTAATTATGTTAATTGGTAGTCTTGTGACTAGGGTTTCCTACTTCTATAAGCCTTTGAAACAGTGGCTTTAAATCAACATTTTTCTTAGACTATTGAAATTATAATTTTAATTCATCCATCAGTCCATGTAATCAATTTCAGCTAGTAATAAAAACATAATTCATTGCACCTTGACAGATATTTGATAACGAAAATCTATAGATTATGTGATCACCTTGCAAACTTCTCCACAACAAATTCAATTTGACAATTTGGTTTGTTTACTGTTAAAGTGATAGTGATAATTTTACAGACATACAAGACTAGCATTCATTCTGTTACAACAATTATTATTCTAACTTACAATTAATCCACATATCAATATCTGAATAAATTACATAAAACACCCCTTACTATAATTCACATAATTACTTAAATTAAACATTTGAACTATATTATTATGTACTACTATGCAATGTTGAAATCCTGGCACACAAGAGCACTGACTACGGGTATGATCGCTCATCTGTAAGTGCTGGACAATAAGTAAGAAAAGAGTTATAGTTCTAAGTACGACAAGAGCACTGCCTTGCGGGTGCTGATGCTCATCTGATTTTTTTTATAATAGAAATATTGTCCTTAGTAACCCATGATTTTCTAAGTCTAAAAACTGTTGCAAGTTTCAAAGCAATAGCTATGATAGTTTAAGAGAAAAAGTTGACCTAAACATAAAACTTAACCAAGAAATCTGATATTTTCTAAGTACAAAAGGGGCCATAAATCTTGCAAAAAGCAAGATGGAGTTACGTTTCTTGCTATACAGGGTCAGCTTATGATGGTTAACAAGTATTCCAAGTTTCAAAGCAATAGCTTTGATAGTTTAGGAGAAAAGCTGACCTAAACATAAAACTTAACCAGGCAACGCCGACGCAGACGCCGACGCCGACAGCCGCTCAAGTGATGACAATAACTCATCATTTTTTTTTCAAAAAATCAGATGAGCTAAAAAGGGCCATAATTCTAACAAAATGCAGGTTAGAATTATGGTTCGTGGCCTACATAGTCAATTAACGATGATAAACAAGTGTGCAAAGTTTCAAACCTGTAGCTCTTATAGCTGTTGAGAAAAGGTGGATCTAAACAAAAAATTTAACCAACACAGATGCCGATGATCAAGTGACAACAATACCTCGTAAACTTTTTTTAAAAATTAGACAAGCTAAACCATTTAATATTTTGTACCTGAAAATTGGTTTAATCTCAATGATCATTTACCCTGCACTTTTACACTAATTTAACCAGATGCCCTAATTCTATGTTTGAAAACTGATTTTACCTCAAGTCCATCATTATTTCATACATGAAAAGATTTTACCTCAAGCTCATCATTTATTCTAGACTTCAAAATGCATTTTTGCTCATTCATTCTACACTTGGAAACTGATTTTACCTCAAGTCAATCATTCATTCTGTACCTGAAAACTGACATTACTTCATGACATCATTTATCTCATATTTGAACAGACCTTATCTCATGCCACTCATATATTTTACACTTGGAAACATATCTTACCTCATGTCCATCATATAATTTACACTCGAAAACATATCTTACCTCATGTCCATCATATATTTTACATTTGAAAACATATCAAACCTCATGTCCATGCTATATTTTACATTTGATAACATACCTTACCTCATGTCCACCATATATTTTACACTTGAAAACAGACATTACCTCATGTCCATCATGTATTTTACACTAAAAACAGATTTTAACTCATGTCTATCATATATTTTACTTTTGAAAACATATCTTACCTCATGTCCATCACGTATTTTACACTTGAAAACATATCTTACCTCATGTCCATCACATATTTTACACTTGAAATCAGATCTTACCTCAAATTCATCCCAGAAACCCCCTCTAGTCTGAGCTTTATTTTCCTCAGGTTTATGTGTGGTGTCTCTTTGAAGCTGTTTCACACGGCTGTCAATGCCAGAGGCAGCAATTCTTGTAGCATTAAATGGCTGAAATAACACAATGTACATTCATTTACATTCACCTGAGATTGAATTTAGTATCACTTTCAAAAGATTTACTAGTCATGTAAAGTTAGCAATAGACTACAACCAGTTTTATGCTGACACTGACCTGAAATCACTTTTCTATATACAGTAACAATGACCTGTACTGTCTTCTTTCCAACCTTAAGGAGATTTTCTGGTCTGTTGCTATCTAAGCTTTCAATACTTTAAGGCAACTATCGCCACTGTTAGTTCATCTCTAAAACTAACAGACTTTTTTAAAGATAGACATATTTTTGCCTTCTCTTCCCCTAATTCTACTAATCATAACTGTGACAACTATCTGCAATAACAGAAATATATTATCCTTCAGGTAATGAACCGGCAAATCCTATGACTTAGCATAATCTTACATGTCGTAAATGCACTACTGTCCCGGAAGTTTCAACCATTGGATTTTTCTTGTAATGTTCAACAAGGTCAGCTAAAGTTTCCAACTGCTCACCCCCTCCTACATCAAACTTTCCACTCTGAAATTAAGGAAAAACCAACATATGAGTACACACAAATTACATATATATTTCAAATATACTTTCAAACTAGAATGTGTCTGTAGGACTCAGTGTGTGCCCCCCCTCCCCCACCCCCCTGGGACATGTGTCACAAATAAGGGGAAATAATTCAAATGTTTGCAGTCTTAATGGGGTATAGCTTCAAAAAAAATTATGAAAAGGATTCATTATTCTATACCATATGCTTTTTGAGCTATGAGCATCACAAACAAAAAATCCACTATTTTGGCTATTTCAAGGGCCATAACTCTGTAATAAATGTAAAAATTCACAAGAAGAATGCCAAGTTTGCAAGGCCACATTATGATAAAGACTTGAGCAAGGTTTCATGAATTTACATTTAATACTTTCTGAGTGAGGCACATAATTAGGTGAAAATGTGCATTTTTGACTATTTCACAGGCCATAACTCTAAGATTAGGGGGCAGAGCCAGACAAAAATAGGAGGTGCACAAGTTCATATCATGATAAAGACTCATGCAAGGTTTCATCAATTTGTATCAAATACTTTTTGAGCTAGGCACGTCACGAACTTCGAACGGACACACAGACAGACGGACAGACAAGAGCAAATCTATATGCCCCCACCACTCATGCAGGGGGGGATAAAAATCAAGTTTTTCATTATTAAGTGTTGTATAAATTTGCTGAAATATCGATGTTCTATATATCAACACCACTCTAAGGCACTTTATTTCTACTGACTTGAGATTATGAAGCAGTGTGTAGAGACCAGTCTCAGAATGCAGTGATGCCATTGGTCAGCTTCAAGGCTGATCTCGGGATCAACCAATCAGATGATGAAATTTTGTGACTGGTTCTTAGACTCAGTTTTAAAACCTTCAATCACTGTGCCCTTTATTTCAAGAAATAGTTTTCATATAGGCTAAAAAACATTTCACATACATTTCTTCTAATTTTGACATGCGTAACTCTGTCTTCACATTTGACTGAGAGTACAAAATCACCAGGTTTACTCTGAGACTCTCGTACAAGGTAGCTTCCGTATTTTCCTCTTTCCATCAACTGTTTCTCGGCTTCTTTCCCTGATATATGACCATGGAACCATCTGTAAAACATACAAAGCGAGAATTAAATTTCAGTCTTCATTCTACAAATCTAAACAAGTCTTTCCCTAAGCTATGAACATAAGAGTGAACGAGAGACAGAGAAAGTTGTGGCTAAAATGGACATTTAACACTTTCTAGTAACAGAATGATTATTTGGAAATATGGCAGAATAATTCAATATAAAGCGAAAGACATGTGCAATATTGAATCTCCTTTGACAATATTTGCCTGACATTTGCAGAAAAAACTATCAGTAAGTACTCAACAGAGGCTGAGAATAAGGTTAATGAAATGGTTATACCTTTTTTCACAGAAATAAACCTTAATATAATTAATTGTTTTGTTCAGGAAGGAATAGCTGTTTTTATCTGTTTATGAGTTTAAGTGTGCGGACAGCAAAGTGGGTGCATATTTCCCTAGTACCTTTCCTAGAAGCCTTTCCTCTGCTAAAATTTCTTGTGCTATTACTTAAACGTTAACACAATTTATCTGTTTATACACCTTAAGAAGAAAAAACAAAATGAACATGTATGTCCAAAAATTGTATGCTTACAAATAAATGTAGGTTATAGTTATCATTTTTATGAAGACATCTTCCTGGTTTGAAAGGTTACGGGTTTATCGGTTGCTGTTAGAAAAAAATGATTAAGTCTTCTCACATTAAGTACAAACCATTCTTCTGTATGAAGAAGTATTTTGACCTAGGTGTTAAACTTTTTTGTAAAGTCAATGTAAACAAGGAAGATATACCATCAACATCTTCTATATAGAGATAATAAAAGCCTGATCTTTTTATAGCATTAATACCGATAGCTTGAATATCAAAACCTTTTCAATTACAGAAATACATTTTTTACCTGATGAGAAATGCATTTATCTCAAGTTTTAAGATAAGCACTAAATAAATCCTAAACAACAAGGTATATACATTATGTTTTGGCTGTATAAAAAAAGCCTCAAAGGTTTGGGGTAGGGATACTAAAGATGGACAACTTTCCAAAGATATTCATGTGTTTTCTCAAAACTTTTTTGGATAACCAAAAATGAAAGTTCTCTACTTTTGTTAGTGTAATCTTAGGTGTACTGTTTTATCAAAAAATTATTGCAGCTTTATCTGTATATGTTTTTCATATACACTTTTTAAATGTTTACCTACAGTTCTAAAATGGACTGGTCCATCATTCAATTTGGGCAATACCACTTATTGTTTAAAGGTATGTTCACTAAAAATTTACAAACTGAATAGCAAATAATGCAGACCAAGATCAGCCAGGCAGTGAGCCAGCAGATGTGCAGGCTGACCTTTGTCTGTACTGGTCAAGAAGGCAGAATCACTTGCTGCTAGCAGACTGCAGATTAGCACAAATTCACGCTTTTTCAGAAATGGCTATTACTAGATAACATTTTTATGGTACCTCTATATACACATAAAGATGATATATTTAACGAAGTTAAATACAACTGATAAGGATTTTTCTAGAGTTAAATCAATGTTTAATGCTAAAATACTTTAGAGAAAGATGGGCATAGAATATCTTTTAACAAAAATGCAATATTTACATTCGTAATTATCATTTTCATATAAAAAATAAAAATATATCCCATCCCCCCTCCCTCCAAGGACTGAATTGCTATCATTTAACATGTTAGAATATTTGAAATATATAATGACTAAAGAAAAGCTGTGTTTTAGTTTTTGAAAAAATACAGATTTTAAACTGTCATTTAATGATGTAAACTTTAATATATATGCTAATAAGCTTTCAAGTATTAACAAGAGCTGTCCGTAAGACAGCCAAGCTCGACTATTCGAAATATTGTCACAGAAGCAGGAAATTATTACCCAAAATGTTAAATATCAAAAGAGTTTTAAGTTCGAAAGGGGACATAATTTAACCAAAATGCATATCAGAGTTATGGAACTTGATACTATCAACTAGTTTTATAACCCCGAAGAAACATGTTAAGTTTCAATTCGATATCTGCATTAGTTTTGGGGATAGTAACTTGCATGTAAAACTTTAACCTTTAACCAGAATTTTGTAAGTCCAAAATGGGGCATAATTTGCTCAAAATACATGTTAAGAGTTATGGAAATTGACCCAGTGAGGTTGGTAATTGACCTAGAAAAAGAATAAATAAGTTTCAAAGCTATATGCCTTTTGGTAATAGCTGTATGTACTTGCACGCAAAACTTTAACCAGGATTTTCTAAGTCCAAAAGGGGGCATAATTTGCCCAAAATACATGTCAGAGTTATGGGACTTGATTCTATCAACTAGTTTTATAACCCCGAAGACACATGTGAAGTTTCAATTCAATATCTGTAGTAGTTTTGGAGATAGTAACTTGCATGTAAAACTTTAACCAGGATTTTCTAAGTCCAAAAGGGGGCATAATTTGCCCAAAATACATGTCAGAGTTATGGGACTTGACCCAGTGAGGTAGGTAATTGATCTAGAAAAAGAAAAAATAAGTTTCAAATCTATATGCCTTTTAGTAATAGCTGTATGTACTTGCACGCAAAACTTTAACCAGAATTTTCTAAGTCCAAAAGGGGGCATAATTTGGCCAAAATACATGTCAAAGTTATGGGACTTGACCCAGTGAGGTAGGTAACTGATAAAGAAAAAGAAAAAATAAGTTTCAAATCTATATGCCTTTTAGTAATAGCTGTATGTACTTGCACGCAAAACTTTAACCAGAATTTTCTAAGTCCAAAAGGGGGCATAATTTGACCAAAATGAAGGTCAGAGTTATAGGACTTGGTGCTATCAACTAGATTTATAACCCTGAAGACACATGTGAAGTTTCAATTCAATATCTGCATTAGTTTTGGGGATAGTAACTTGCATGTAAAACTTTAACCAGAATTTTCTAAGTCCAAAAGGGGGCATAATTTGCTCAAAATACATGTCAGATTTATGGGACTTGACCCAGAGAGGTTGGTAATTGACCTAGAAAAAGATAAAATAAGTTTCAAAGCTATATGCCTTTAATTGATGGCTGTATGTACTTGCATGCAAAAACTTAACCAAGGTGTGACGCCGATGCCGACACCAACGCCGACGCCAGGGTGAGTAGAATAGCTAGACTATTCTTCGAATAGTCGAGCTAAAAAGTAAATTTGGTTTTCAAAATAATGAAGCAAAAGTGTGACATAGGGGTTAAAAATTCAAACTCATTTCTTTTGGTGGTCACCTATTTTTTATGATAGCAAATACTTCAAATTTGAAAGAAATAACTTTAGGAAAGTGTTGAGAAATGCCAATCAGAAAATATTTCAGCCTTTAATTCGAAAGTTCAGTGAATTTCCAGTAAGATGGGTGATAAATGTTGCATGGTTTTATGACAAGGAAATATGTATAACAGTATTTTTTTCAACATAAATGATAAGTAATGGGTGTATGTGTATTGTTTGAAACTTATTTAATCATATGTTTGTGGACATTGGTTTTTAAAATCACCCTTTCTGCACAAATCTGACATGAAAATAAAACTTTACCTAGAAAAGTTGTTGCTGAATGCAATATAACTAACATATAATTATAAAACCTATTTTTTTCTCACACTTTGCATGTTTATAAACCACATGCCAAATTTCAAGAATGTCCAGTAATTCTAATTTCTAGAATTGTCAACTCAAAATTGAGTTATTCTACAGATGCACAGGGGACAGATACTGAAGATCAGTGTAATATTCATCCATTATTAGTTTTCTATTCATAAAAAGACTAATGGTAATCAACTTTAGACAAATACTATTAAAAAATTAGTTTATTCCACAAAATAACTTCAAAATTGAAATTTTCACTACAAAAACATGAAAATTCAACAGAATGTAATGCTTTAAATAAAAAATAAGTGACTTTAAACATAACTAACACATTGAAATCATTTAGTTTACATGAACTGCTTATTCAGAGAAGAAAAATGACTAAATGCCATGCATGATAAAACGGAATAGTAAAATTCATACATACTTTATAATTTTACTAAAAAGGGTGCACAGGGGACAAATTGTGTCAAAATATTTATTTATAGAATATGTTCATGGTAAGTAAAATTCTTTTAACTACACAATATTTACTAGTGAACATTTACATATGTAGGTAAACTTAAGAGCTTAAGAAGCAATAAAATTGACGTTTCCACTTTCAAACTTGAAAATTGACAACTTCAGAAAAAATGCAAACAATGAATTTTAAATTGTCCAGGGTTTCTAATATAATGCTAAATTATCAAGTAATGCCTAAATTTTGCATTCACACTGCTAAGAATATAGAACTGCCACCACAAATTACTGGAATGCTATGATAATTGATATATGTAAAAAAAGGGTGCACAGGGGACATCACTTTTGGCTTTGTGAATATTTAACAGTCTGTAATATGTGAAGTTGAATGCTGCTTTTGTATCTGTTGTAACTCCCCTTCAAGGAAAATAAAGTAAAATCCCATTTTATTTAAAGAATAAAAGAAATCTGACACTTAACAACTGAAAAGGTGCACAGGGGACATTTTTAGGTGTATAGAAATTCATCAAGTTTCTGAGAAAGTCGATTTATTAAAGAAAAAAATCATACTGTGTCTTCACAGCTGAAAGGATAAACATCTTAGAAAAACATTAAGACTTTAAAAAAGTAATAGGGTTATGAAATTGTAGTGTTCAACATTTTAATTTAGTATTTTTTTCACTATTTTTTGTGAAGGGGGTTCCATCACAAGATGTGAAATATTGGTAACAATAAGATGTATGTAATGAAAAAGAAGTATTTTATTTAAATGTGCAGAGTTTAAGTTACATAAAAAAGTCAAAGCTGTAACAATAAAACATGATTTTAAAAAGTAAACCACAGTTGAAAACTATACTTCATGTAAAATGTCACACTTTTTTGGGTGCACAGGGGACAAAATTAGCTATATAATTTAATATAACTTTAAAACTGCTTGAGCCATCAAGATAAAATTGCACACATTTATTGATTAAATTGATTTGGATATAATTTGCTCCAAAACACATTCTAAAACTGAACTGAATTAAAGTAAGGTGAGAGAGAAGAAAAAGCTTCATTATTTTGAAAACCACCCAAATCATAAAATAACGATAGTATATTTTAATGAAGATTTTATCAAATTCTATCATTAATATTTTTGAATGCACCACTGCTGGATAAATTCCAGTTAAAATTTATGGTTTTAACCTTTAGCCTGCTAAATTTTTAAAATGGGCTGGTCCATCACTCAATTTGGGCAATACCATTTATTATTTGAAGGGGTGTTCACTGAAAATTTACTGACTGAATAGTGAACAGTGCAGACTATGATTAGCCTGCACGGATGTGCAGGCTGATCTTGGTCTAACACTGGTCGCAAAGGCAGAATAACTCTCCGCCAGCAGGCTAAAGATTAAAGTCCTAGCTGCTGTGCACATTATGTATTTCTAAAAGAACAAGTACTGGTCTAATTTTCTAATTTCATTAAATACAGTGAAACTCACTTGTAGTGAACTCAGATATAAAGAAATTTTGATTAGAAGGAACTAAATTCTCCTTGCTCAGTATTTCCCCTATATTATATACCTTAAATGAGAAAACACACAGATACAATGAACTGGCATACAGAAAAAACTTGGCCATAAGGAACATATTTCTCTGTCCCAACATGAAATTTCACTTGTTTATAATGTCTACAATTTCAAGATTCACTGCTGTTGATAACTCACTAAAGTATGCAAACTCTTTCTAAGATGTCTGTAAGTCTCAACTGCACTTTCTTGCAAACATTTCAATGCAATTTTAGAAAATATAACAATGACAAAGCAAAAAGAAAACACAGCATTTTGACGTCTCTATCTAAATTTCAAACTTAAAACATTGGATGGTTGATGAATACAGGCTCAGGTTTTCCTAAGGAAGGAAACTTTAGACCGACACTAGAAACATGCAATAAACTGCACATTTCATAAGTAGATGGACTGTTGTATTTTTTAAAAATATACTGGCCTCAAGATCGTATTACCACAAAAAAAAAATATAAAAAAATTCAGGCATCAGGAAATTAATGCTGTATTTCTTATGAAAGCTTTGAAACTTTAATACTGACAGACCGTATATTATGGAAACACAAGTCACTGAATTTTTTACATTCAAAACTGAAAACATTTAAAACAGGTTACTCAAGGTACACTACTGTACCTTAATTATCAATCTTTATATTAATGATCATCAGAAATGAATTCCTCCAAGGGGTATTGGTCTAGAACACAGTTTCGATTCATGCTAGGGCATGATTTTTTTTCTTTAGTTGGTACTTTAAGATAGTTTAGAAAAAAATCATGTTCTTAATATGTTATAAAAATAATACAACTAAACTTCCAATTTTTTTAGAAAGATCATTTTCAGCAAAATTCTGAAGGTCAGTGCCTTTAACAACAAACCTATACTGACCTTTCTGTTGTAGGGTCCTCTGAATTTACTGGATACTTTAACTCTATTATATCCCCATTTCTTTCTTTTAATTGTCCCATATTTTCCATATAAAACTGCACCAGTTCTGCAAGAGTAGCAAACTTTTCACCTCCATAAAGATCATAAAAATCTCCTGTATTCTGTATCTTGATGTGTGTAACCTCTCCATTTCGTCTGAAAATTGAATAAAATTTTAAAAGTTAAATGATGTAAAATCCTTTGATCCGTTGTTAAAATTTTACAAATTATTCCAATGATGAACCATTCATCAAAAGAAAAGCCTTAATTATTCTATTGTTATATTTCTCTGAGGCAATTTTTGCAAAAAGTAGCAGTGAATGATCGAAAATAGTACCACCACAGCTTTATAAATGCTAAGACTAACAAAAGAATTTAACAGATATACTTCTAATAAAACACCAGTTACTATATTAAATATATCTGTTTATAATATAGTATTATCATTTTGTCTTTTGTACTGAATGGCTTGACATCATTTACTGAAAACTGTCAATATTGAAGTCTACTCGACTGCAAGAGTAACGGAGACTGGCAGAGTTATGTCCCCTTTCTTGCCTATACTGAGTCATACCATAGCCTGACTGATGTGGCGTCCCTTTAAGTGCATGTACTATACATATGTATGATATCCTCATTGACAGACTGAAGTCCTATTTGTTGTATTCGACATTAAAATCAAATAAAACTTCCTGTAGTCTTCATCTAGATTTGACTACCTCACTGACAGAGTGGTGTTTATTTCTTGCACTTCAGATCTGACTACTTCATTGACAATGACAGAGTGAAGTTGAATTTATTACTTGTATTACTTATAAATGACTACCTCAGAGATACATATAGAGTGGATCCCCTATATTGCTTTTATTAGATATTGTACCTGACTGACAGAGTGAAGTCCCCTTTATTGCTTGTACTTGGTCTAGCAAGAAAACTTCCATCAACACCCCGTGTCTGTAACAGCCTCTCTGCATCTTGTCCTGATATGTTCGGATGGAACCATCTGCAAAATTCAACAAGAGACATTGAAATTCAATGAAAATCACAGTCTTCGCCACCAGCTACTTGACAATGTGCCCTAATGACTCATTTTGAACTAATCATAAGGGCCATGAAGGCCCCAAGTAACTCACCTAACATTGACCTTGGTAATGACCAGATTTGATGAACATATATCAAGTAGTTCATGACAGAAATGAATTTAAAAGTTTTTATTTCTATTTTTAGCTCCAGTGGCCCCCTAAGTGCTCTCATTTGGAACCATTGGAAAAAGCTTGAAAAAAGAACGCAATAGATAAACTTTGGTGAACATCTATCCAGAGGTTCCTGAAAGAATTTTTAGAAGGTTTCTTTTAAGTAAAACTTAGTTCTTTAATGCAACTTCTATAGATGAAAATTTCCTCTTTGGTGTTTTCTTGTTAAAATCTATATCTCCCTGTTTCTCCAACTCGAGCAGTGTGTAAGAATGGTCATTTAGTAAATTTCATGTGACAGAAGAGAGCTCAACTATGTCAAGATACAGTCTGTACCTGCTGAACCCAAAGTCTTGTGAACTGATTTTATCAAAGCTGTGAACTATCACTTAAAAGTTAACATAAAAACCAACAACAAGTAGACAGTTTCCTTGCATCAATCTGTTTTAACAAGTAATGATCAAGTGCAACACTTCTCTTAAACTCTACTCTGCTAAATTTCTAAAATGGACTGTTCAGCCATTCAATCTGGGCAGTACCACTTATTATTGGAAGGGGTGTTCACTGAAAATTTACTGACTGAATAGTGAACAGTGCAGACCATGATCAGACTGCAAGGATGTGCCGGCTGATCTCGGTATGCACTGGTCGCAAAGGCAAAATCACTTGCCGCCAGCAGATTAAAAGATTGACAACAAAAGGTATTGCTTAAAGTATTTCATACCCTCACACCATGATTTTGTCTGAGGAAATAATAGCACATAACTTTAGAATCCTTGGACCAACCATGAACAAAACATTATTATGCCATGTACATTTACACTGCATTGTGATTGCATATTATAATGAAGTTTCACTGAAATCCTTTTGTAACTGTAGTAGAAATCTTTATGTCACAAACTCTTAGCAACAGACAAACTGAACATATTACAGATGACTTTAGGTTTGGTTTCCAGTAATTTCTTTCACCGAAAACTAGATATCTAAAGATGTCTTTACATATACAATTACTGTACTATCGTACTTGAGTGGAAACTAAGATACTGTCTAAACAAGGAAAGCACTTGACATTATTTTCGAAAACAATGAAAGTATATCACAAGTAATAATCTAATACACGTTTCATTAAACATTAAAATCGAGTTGTGATTTCTTGGTATTGCTCATAAACTTAAAAAGAAAACTGCGATAAAAGCGAGGGTGCGATTTCACACGTACGAGTATTATTTCCTTCTTTATTTAAATGAAGCGTCAGTTTTGACGTCACAATGCAGAGCATTTGTTTTAAGTCATATGATACAGCTTGACATGTACATTAATTTTGTAATTAGAAGTTCTAAACATGTAGCTTTACAAGTAGCCAGCAATTTTATTAAAGTAGGGACAATTTCAAGCAGGAGTAAATACAGTCAAACCTGTGTTAAAGACCACCTCTGAACAGAGACCACCTCGCTTTAAAGACCACATATTTTGTTTTTGATTTAAACATTTACAGTGTATTTTAGCCTATGAACTAAGACCACTTCCCATTAAAGACCACATTCTGACTCTCCCAAGGGTGGTCTTTAAAGACAGTTTTGACTGTATTTCTAATAAATATGAAACTACAACCTCTACTACAATTTAAAGAGTGGTTGTGTTTTCTGGAAATAATTTTTTTTTTTTTTTTTTTTTTTGGATTTAACGTCGCACCGACACATGATATGTCATTCTGGAAATAAACATCTTCCAAAACATATTAGGTTTTCTGCACTTAGAAAAATTCCAAGTTTTTTATTTTTGTCAACTTTTCCAAATACACCCTTAAACAAGAGGTCCAGAGAGCCTGTGTCGCTCACCTGTTCATTTGTGAATCAATGAACAGTCTTGAAAAAGATGTGCTGGAAATGTTTCATATTTTAAGGGAGCTTGAGCCGCGTGGCCCCAAAATACAAACTTAAGCACTGTTATGTCTCCATAATTTTATTATAATTTAGCTTGTTATTGGCTTCAATCTGTTTACTACCAGACCATACCAACAGCGGCATCGACATTGATCTCAGCGGTCTTAAGCATATTCCCAAGATAGGCCTCTACAGAAGCTTGCTATTCATGAGGTTTGTCTATCTGAACTAAAGGTATTGGCCATTAACTGTTTATAGTTAGTCTATTTTAAGTAACAGTGTTGATGACCTTGAACTCCGCTGCCTAATTTTCTCTCCACGTAAGTTATCTACATATCAAGTTTCACTGCAATCTCACATCATGCACATTTCATAATAATACAACCTGAACCATGATACATGTAGATGCCAACAGGAGTCATGGCAAGCATTTACTAAAAGTAGCAGAAATAAGTGATTGTTCTTTTTATGCAGTATAATGACATAGCCAAGTATAAGAAAATATGGCCATTATATAAACAAAATGATAATTATGATTCCTTTGCTTCAGAAATATGAAAATGTAATTATCAGTTCCAAGTTATTATTGATTAAATTCAAATCAATATACATGAGAATTAAATATTCTTCACTGAGAACCTGAAAAAGACATTAACTTATAATAAAAGAAACTCTGATGGTGATCCCTTGAAGTTTAAAACATCTCAAATCACAAATCAGGTTTATTGATTTGTATGTTTTATAAGTTATATGATATTATCTTATCAAATTTCTATTGGATGACTAATGCTTTGGAGTGCTTTTCTATTTATTTCACAGACTGGAGTGCTTACAAATGTGTATGTATCTAATTTCATTTATAGTCGCTGTATGTAACCAATATGGGGGACTTCCTTGGTTGTTTTGAGAGCCAGGTGTAAAGACCCATACATGGCACTCTTACCCTAAAGTTTATAATAGTACATTTCAGTTTCAGTCCAATTTACCCCTTAATTTAGAAAAATATTAAAAAATAATGCCTACACATTGTCCAAGTAAGAGCGTACAATCATCCCATGTCTAAAACCATATCTTTCATCTAACATGAAATATAAATTGATAATTTCATTGATAAAATTGTGTTCAATATATAAAATAGCAGTATACATTTCTCTTTAAAGATTTAATAAATGATCAATCAATAAAATTGGATACAGGTCAGATTATTAAAACTTCCTGTTTTATTCAACTATTAGGTAATATTGATTCTTTGATATAATTTCCCTAAAGAGATAATAAATATGGAATAAAATTTTTGGAATTTTAAAAGGTTTCAGTAAACCCTTTGTAACACAAAATTAATGCCCCTTACTAATAAATGTATTATGATGACCAAATCCAGAAAAAATGAAAAATAAAATCAATACTTTAGACAACAGGGCTATAATCAACTGCACTAAGATCATTCACAGCTTGCTTGAACATTGGTTTGGTAGAGAGTCACACAAGAAAAATAGCTTTAATATTATGTCCAAATAGGACCAGAAGATCAATAAATCTAAAATTTCAACATATTAATAAAAATGAGGGGAAAAATATATTGTATGCATGTTGTATCTGGGTTGATAATGATGACAGAGGTTACCGAGACACAATATATAGAAAAATTTGGTGAGTGGAGGTGGGGGTGATAATGTCTGGGGGGGGGGGGGAGAGAGAGAGGAGGAGCTAAGGTAAAATGGAGGGAGAAAACTAGTCTCATTCCAACACAGCAACGTTTTTTAACTAAACACAATTTTTGAAGGAATTCGGTGTAAGGTCACCCAAGTAACACTGCTGTAAATTAATTTTGAGATCAGACTAAAGATTTCAGATGAGACTTTTTCAAGTTTTCCATATACCGGTAGCAATATAGAGAAAAAAAAAAGCCCCGATGAATGATTCGAAGGAATTTGGTTAGAGGCAGACCAAAGGAACAATGCTGTGAAATTATTTTACAATCAGACCAAAGGTTTGAGAGGAAAAGATTTTCAAACTTTTCCATTTTTCAGCTAAACAGGGGAAATATCCTCACCCCTGGAGGCCATGCTTTTAAACTTAAAATAATGTGACGGCATTTTGTAGGCAGTCACCCAAGGAACACTGCTGTCAAGTTACATTAAAATTGGCCCAGCAGTTCAAGAGAGGATATTCTTAGTTTTCCATAATTATAGCCATATTATTTCATACATGGCAGTCAAGTCTTTTTAAAGAAACATAATCATTTTGTAAAGTTTGGTAAAGAGCCATCAAATGAACATTTCTGTTTAAATCATTTCAAAATTGGGCCAGTGGTTTCTGAGAAGAAGATAATTTTAAAGTTTTCTTTCTGATTGGGTAGCCATAGCAACCAGAATTTTGCATGAATGACTAAAAGAATCTGAAAGAGAACCACCAAAGGAATATTCCTGTGAAGCTTGGTTGACGGGCTTCGTGGTTTAGGAGATATTCTTTCAAGAAATTGTAGACAATGGACAGACGGACATCGAATGAACCTAAAAACTAACCATGAGGACTTTATGCTCAGGAGAGCTAATAAATTCTGAAATACAATATATATTTAAACTAAACTAAAAGGTTTTACTATCTATGGTGCAGAATGTCAAAACTGCATCTTCTCATCAAGAAAGATTTTACCATATGATTGAAGATTTTTTAAAACTGCAATATAATACTGACTCAAAAAACTTCTTGGTTGTTAAATGACTATTTATTCTGTAAGTGTTGTGTTTTCACTGACGTCAGGACCAGTCGGCAAATAATGTACCACTACAAAAAATTAAGTAATGGTGGACATTCCCTCTGACAATATGTCTGATGGGAACTTTGTTTAAATTTTTCACAGGATCATCATGGTAAAGGAAGTTAAAGCGATAAACAAGAAATGATATCAGCAAATCACAAAGTAAAAGTCAAAAAGATTATCTGTACAGAGAATATGTATTCCTTATTTACTTTGCTGTTGAAAAAAAAAACACACACAGACCAGGAAGTACTCTGCATTAACAAACGGTGAGCTGCGTTCAATAAACGCTTGATGCCCCTGGTGGCATCCTTGTCGATACGAAGCAACCTAAGTCCAAAACAAGGTCAAGGTCAAATTGTGGTCAGGTGATGTTTGAAGATGAGGAATGGTCACAGGTTACATCTGTATTAGTATCAATTCATTCTTGTAAGCGGTATTAATGCTAGATGAAACGGTCCCATTTGGTTAACCAAGAGATGGCCCATATAAAGCAACCTAAGTCCAAAATAAGGTCAAGGTCAAACTGAAGTCAGGTGATGTTTGAAGATGAAGGTTACATCTGCATTAGTATCAAGTCATTCTAGCAAGGGGTATTGTTGCTAGACGAAATGGTTTCATTTGGTTAACAAAGAGATGGCCCATATAAAGCAACCTAAGTCCAAAATGAGGTCAAGGTCAAGGTCAAACTGAGGTCAGGTGATGTTGGAAGATGAGGAATGTTCACAGGTTTTACATCTGCATTAGTATCAAGTCATTCTAGCAAGGGGTGATGCTAGACGAAACGGTCCCATTTGGTTAACCTCATATGGACGGATGAATGGACAGACGTTCCTACATATGGATACTTATGTGGCTACTCTTTTGTTCCCTCTATTGTTCTTTTAGCCACGTAAGAGAAAAATAGCCACATAAAAGTAAGTATGCAAATGTGAGCTCGAACAAACGCAAGGACGGACGCACAGACAGGATGATCACTATATGCCTCCCGCATCAGTAGATGCCGGGGGCATAAAAAAAAAACATTGCAGAACGTAGCGGCCACTATTTTCAACTTTTAGCAAATGTATTAAGTACACAGGTGTCAACTACTTGCACAACATAGAAGATCTGAGACTGGTACCTACGAGTGCTGTAGTTTTAAAATTTCTTTTTCAGCTTAATCAACTTAATATTTAAAGATTTGTTGAAAAGTTTTTGACTTTCTTATTCACAAGTTATAACTGATCGACCAATCAAATTCATCCGTCTGTGTTTGACTCAAGAACAGATTTGATAAGTCAGAAACCAGTTACTCAGGATAGACAAAATAAGCTGTTAGGTTAGTTTTAACATCCACAGACAATCTCCCTGAAGGCCCTGAAGCTCTGATCTGACTTTAAAGTTCTTTCCCTTATATCAACCTGTATCTATTTTGGCCTAGATTTCATAGGGACAGATATTTTGACCATTTTTTATGTTAGTCAGGTAGATCATTAACCAAGCCTTTAAATGATTTGACCTAGAATTCAGGTACCCCAATTTTGAACTTGACTTAGATTTCATAAACAAAGATGAACAAGATGAAAATGGATAATCAGGTTCAAAATGTATCCTTCTGAGTGTTAACAACATTTTTCTTTGATTTGATCCAAGCTGACCTAGTTTTTGACCTCAGGCAGATAAGTTTTTGAACTTATCACAGACTTTATAGCAACAAACATTCTAACAAAGTTTTATAAATAGGAGATAAAAAATGTGGTCTCAGGAGACTGTTTCCTTATAAATTGGCCTAGTGACCTAGTTTATGATCCCAGACAACCCAGTAACAAAATTGTCCGAAATTTTACTTAAGGTAATATTCTGACCAAGTTTCTGTGAGATTGGGATTAAACTGTTATGTCTGGAGTATATTAACAGTCAAACTGCTGACAATGCACAACTCACAATGACGAACAATAGACATAGGGTGATCACAATAGCTCACCTTGAACACTTTGTGCTCTGTTGAGCTAAACTTGGATATAAAAAAAACACAAATAACATGCTAGTAAATTTTCAAAGTGTCAAACTGTTGTGTATTTTTCTCTGATACAGTGACATCTGTGTTCTTTCACTTAAATCTTGTGTATCTGTTTCCACATGACTATGACAGTTCTTGTGCAAGTGTAACGCCAACTCAACTGTAAGACACTTAAAGACAGACAACGTGTGCTACTGGTCCAGTGTGGTCTTATAATATTATAGATATTTAATTTCTGAGGGAGGATAATAGTTACCGCAAAAGTTATGAATCAGTACTTTCAATAACAGAATGGATTCATTCAAGAATCAGACCAGACTTTTACTTCCACTTACTATGTGAAACTTTTAATTGAAAAAAAAAAAACTATTGTCAAATACTTCAAACTGCAATTAAGTTCAAGGTATTATATTTCCTTTAGAATTCCCCTGTGAAAAAAACTGAGTGCAGAAAGTACAAAAGAATAATGCAAACTTAATATGAGCTGTGCCATGAGAAAACCAACATAGTGGGTTTGCGACCAACAAGGATCCAGACCAGCCTGCGCATCCGCGCAGTTTGGTCAGGATCCATGCTGTTCGCTTTTAAAGTCTACTGCAGTTAGAAAAACCGTTAGGGAACAGCATGGATCCTGACCAGACTGCGCGGATGCGCAGGCTGGTCTGGATCCATGCTGGTCGCAATGCCACTATGTTGGTTTTCCCATGGCACGGCTCATATATCTTAGTAGCCTGCTGGCAGCAAGTGATTACGCCTTTGCGACCAATGCAAACCAAGATCAGCCTGCACAATGATCCATACAGACTGGTCTTCGTCTGCGCTGATTGCTGTTCAGTCTGTAAATTTTCAGTGAAAACCCCATCAAATAATAAGGGTACTGTCCAAACTGAGTGACAGACCAGTCCACTTTAGAAATTTAGCAGGATAATAATATAATATAGCTACAACACCTGTAATCAAAGATGTAACAGTTTCCCCCCCCCACCCCCCAAAGTACTTGCATGATTCCTTCTTGTGTGTGTGTGTTCAGGTTTAACCTCTTTTTCAACAATTTTTCAGTCATATAAACAACGGTGTCTACTTGTAGCAGTGAGCATAATGCCCAACTTTATAGTGCTGCCTCACTGAAATATCATGCTGTACACACTTGGCATGACATCCCACCCAGTCACATTATACTGTCACCAGGCTGACCAGTCCTAGCACTACCCTCTAAATGCTGAGCGCCATTTAGTGAGGAAGCTGCTAGTACCATTTTTTATGTCTTTTGTGAAATCTTCTCGGCAATACAAGCTTTACTAATAATTTCCTTGGAGAAAAAAAAAGAACAATTTATAAGCATAAAAAAGGGGTCAGCCTGAATATAAAATTTTAAAATCATAAACTCTTGATTGAAACTAATTTTCTTTGTAAATAATTTGTGCCCCAAATTTGGTAATAAATTCAGACCCTGCATATTCTTCTTGGTTAAAAAAAGAATTGAATTAGACTAAGTAAAGAAAATGTTGGGAGTTTTCTATTAATGTCCTTATATACTTTTTGGCAAAATAGATCAATTCTTATCATATGCTTTTAGCAAACAGGAAGTTGGAACAAAAGTAAACACTCATAATATTATGAATTCAAACAGTTTACTATATTGCATTGAACTGATTTTTTTAAAACTGAAATAATCATTTACTTTGAGTATCATAGTTATGTAACACACCCAAGGGAAGTTTATAGAAAACAGCTCATTGTCCCCTTTCTAGGGAGGAAAGTAATCCCTAGACTGAAAGTGTATGAAGATTTTCTTTCTTCCTCCAGTGACCTTGTTAGCATGTATGACAAAAAATTAAGCCGAAACACTTAAAAAAATATTGTCATGAAAGGCATATTATAAACGTTGACCTCTGATGTTGTTAAATATCATAACTGTTTGCTTATTTTCTATAATGAACTTGTCCATCTTCAATTTAAACAGTGTCATTAACTGTAAGAAGGGGTGCTTACCAAAAAGATTCTGACTGAATGACGAACAGTGCAGATCTTGATCAGACTAAATGGATGTGCAGGCTGATCAAGATCTACACTTGTCGCAAAGGCAGAATCAGAATTATGTTAATTTCATGTTTGCCTTAATCTGCAAAATAAATTCCAAACAGCAAATAAGCTTTCCATTCATTTAATTTTCAAAAGATGAAATAACCCCCCAAAATAGCAAATTTGGCCAAAAGAATGATTAACCATGACTAACCTTTACCCTGCTAAATTTCTAAAATGGACTTGTCCATCATTCAATTTGGGTAGCACCACACTTATTATTCTAAGGGGTGTTCAGTGAAAATTTACTAGTCTGACTAAATAGCAAAGAGTTCAGACCAAGACTCATCACAAAGGTAAAGTTACTTGCTGCCAGTGGGCTCATGGCTAAAAGACTGTTAAGCTTTTCTGGACTTCCTGTGTATTTTAAAATCAACAATGAAGACTGAGCACAGACTAAAAATGTTCAAAAAAACTTCTGTAAAACTGTTAAAAACTGAACAGCCTAAAGCATTACTGCAAAAAAACACATCCTGACATTCCCATTAGTTTAAAAACAAAATACTTTTTGACACACAATTTCAAACAGAAAGCTTCAATTCAAGTTTCTATAAAACAAAATGTGGGGTAATGTTTTTAAGAAATGAACATGGGTGTTCTGAAATATATTTCATCAGCTGAATTATTCAGTGCTTTAAAAGTGCTTTGAAGAATTAGTGCTTTGAAAGACAAACATTCAGACACCAAAATATATAACAAAATGTTCGAAGTAAAAAATAGAGTTGAGACAAGCTTACTAGTATTACTTAATTGTATTAAAGGACTAATAATATCAAAGAACACTAAGTCTTTTTAAATGTTTAATTTTTAACTGTCTTTAAATTCATTCCAATTAGTACTTTATATACCTGTTAGTAAAGTACCTAGAAACCTTTGCAAAGTTGACAGCCAAGGCTGCCTGAAGGCAATTCGAACACACCTGATCAAATATTTTCATATATGAGTCAATAACTATCGAAAACCTCAAATGAATTTCAACATGCAATAATCAAATATTACTTTTACTGTTCTAAAATGATTTAGTCCTGAAATGTCAATCATGATTTTTGATTCTGATGACAACTGCTTTATAAAGTTTTTAAACATTCAGATACAAGCTGCTGTATGTCCCAAAGAGTTGGAAACACATCATTAAATTTTGTTGTTAATGCATCAATGATTATTTTAAAACTATAACCACAAACAACACAGATCTTTTAGAGCTAAGAATACAAACATCATAGATTTCTAACAAACATTACACTATTAAGAGTTTTTTTTTAAAACTATGAATACAGAAATCACAGATTTTTTATTGATTTTTAATAACGTTAAACACAGACGTCAGATTTTTAAAAACTAAAATTTTCTTAGTGTTTTAAGACGCAAAAATATGTTTAAATTCTGATTAAACACTCAAACCAGTACTTGACTGTTATCTTAAAATCTTGTAATATAGCACTATATAATTGTTTTTAAAGGGTGAAAGTTTTTAAAATCTTTAGAAAATTCTAAAGAACTGAAGCATGCTACAGTAACAACTATATCAGTCACAAAGTATAACCTCTATTAACAACACATCCTCAGAGCAAAACCCTACATAATGCTAATTTTCTTCTCAATTTGAAAACTAGTTTCACTAGTTCTTCAGTCTCAGCTAAAACCTTGGTCTAATGAATACAGTGGCTACTGTAAAAGCACAATTTTCCCAGGGTCAAAATTTTGCAAATTTGAGTATGTTTGCAAGGTTTAACAGTCGCAAAATGTTAAAATTGTATTCTACTTCAATTTGAATTAAACTAATGGTAAATATTTACACGAAGACAAATTTTCGAGAGATAATTAGGGCCTTGCGAAAATAGCAAAAATTAAACCCTTGCGGAAATTTCTACTGTTACAGTAGTTTATCCATGTTGTTTGCTCTAAAGAAGTTTCTTTGTAACTTATCAGACATAAAAATACACCTCTAGTGCTGGGTTTACCTTCGTTGTTTTATAAATCTCAGCGGCTCAGATGGCGAATATGGATAATTTTCATCATCTTGAGAAGGGGCCGCTACTGGCTTAGTTTTCTTCATGATTTTAGAACTTACTCCTCAAATGTCATTTAAATTCAATCAGAGTGACATGTATAACAAGAAATATTGGAAACTTGTCAAGTGGTATGTTACTTCCTGAATACAATTGTTTATAGTCTCAACTTAAAAGACTTTAATGTATAACTTTAATCATAAAATTAATACATTTACAAATGCATAAACTTCAGTAAACACTGAAGTAAACAGTACTGTCTTTGTTCCGAAAATATCCTAAATGGTGAATTTTATCATTTAAGTTCCACTTTAAAATCCATACAGAAATGCTAGTGTGGTGTAAAATCCATTAAAAATGTAAAAAAAAAAAAATGACACCAAAAAAATTAAATCCAAACTTACAATAAAATTTCAAAAAGTAATTTCGTAATTAGTTACAGTTACATAATGAGCTCATTTGATTTCCTATATAATGTGCACACACAAAGCTCCATAAAAAATAAAATTTATTTCACAAAAGAAACTTCCATCTGAACGAATCCATGCACTGGTGTAGATTTAAAAATCTGTCGTGCTAATACCCGATAAGGGAAATAAAATTCAAATATTCTAACGCTGTTTAAAAGGCCAATCTTCAGTATATGTATGTGAAATGATAAGATACAGGAAGTAAAATATTGTATACCATAATAGCAGTGTACTGATCAATTTTGATAAACTGCACTCGCTGTCAAAATATTGAAAGAGCTAAAGTCATTAACCAGCCAAGTTGGAGAGGGGTTGGAGTGTTGTGTTTAAAAAGGGACTTTTGAGTGACATCATCATATAGAATATTAAACTTTTTTGACTTCTTTTGTTTTAATTTGTTAAAAGTAGCTTGATACAAAAATATAAAGCTCCGTCTTCACTGGTTTAACCTTTACCTTGCTAAATTTCTAAAATGAACTGGTCAATTATTTTATTTGGGTAATACCATTTCTTATTTGAAGGGGTGTTCACTGAAAATCTACTGACTGAACAGCTTTAGAACAGTGAAGACTGGACTGCACTGGTCGCATTAAAGGCAGAACCACTTGCCGGCAGCAGGTTAAAATACACAATGTATATTATACAAATATTAAACAGTAATGACATGCTTTGAAGAGACATTTGAATGACTAAAGCTTAATATATCTGCAGGAGGGTGTAGACTGAGTGCTTACACAGGTTTAGGAGAGGTAGTAAACACGTAAGGCATATCACTGCCATTTAATGAGCCGTTTATAAATAGCATACCTAAACAAATGATATGTAATCAATTGTTTAATACAGATCATTTAATCATATACAAAATATCAACATTAACAAACGTTTTAGTATCGCACATCCATGGCAGTGCAATATCAGGTTATTTTTCATGCTTCAAGATTACTAGCATGGGTCACAGAACTAATATTAAGGTATAATTACAAACAAAATGTATATTAAATATATAAAAATTTTCATTTAACAGGGCTACATACTTCAGCTATCCTGATCTTCTATGTGACTATCTAACATGTAACATAGACAGATAACAAGAGCACCACCTTGCAGATGCAGACGATCATCTGATATTTTTTGTCTCAGTGAGTGTATAATAGAAATATTGTCCTACCCATGATTTTCTAAGTCCAAAAGAAGCAATAATTTTTGCAAAAAGCAATGTGGAGTTACGGTACTTGCTGTGCACTGTCAGTTTTTAATGGCAAATGACTGCTCAAAGTTTTAAAGCAAGAACTTTGATCATTAAGGAAAAAGGTTGACCATAACACAAAACTTAACCAAGAAATATGATATTTTCTATTAAAGTCCAAAAGGGGCCATAACTCTTGCAAAATGCAGGATGGAGTTATGTTTCTGCGGCACAGTCAATTTTGTTGGTGAACAAGTGTTGCAAGTTTTAAAGCAATTAGTTTTGATAGTTTTGGAGAAAGCTGACCTAAACACGAAACCAAGAAATCTGATTTTCTAAGTCCAAAAAGGGCCATAATTCTTGCTAAAAGAAGGATGGAGTTATATTTCTTGCTGCACAGAGTCAGTTTTTGATGGTGAACAAGTGTCTGCAAGTTTAAAAGCAATAGCTTTGATAGTTTAGGAGAAAAGTTGACCTTTTAGCTGACCTAAACATAAATCTTAACCAGGCAATGCCGACGCCGATCAAGTGGTGACAATAACTCTTTTTTTCTTCAAAAATATTAGATGAGCTAAAACACAAAATAAAAAAAAACCTGCATTATTATACGTGCTTGCAAATCTTTAAACTTAGTATATTTACAAAATGTAACCACTATAAATGATTCTATTCACAGTCACCAAATTAAATGAAACCTAGAAGAAAATTGCAGGTATTGTGGCTAATTAAATTACACAAAAGTAGTAACTCTATCTATTAGTGTCTAGAAAAAAAAGTAATTATTATCGTTTCGAAATTAACTATCTTATGATTTTTTTCCTTCCTTAGTTTTATACTTCAATGTTTTCCTTTGTATGTATTTTGACAGTTTTTTTCTTTTATTTTGCATAAACATTTCATGCATTTCTGTCAGACTATAATATAGGCTTTTTTGCACTTTATCTTAACTCGAGGTAAAACATTTGGCAGCAAATCCCAGTTGCATTTGGTATAAAAAACAAGAGGTGAGAAGGTCATGGTAAAGGTTCTTCAAGATAAGTACTGAAAACAAAATCTGAATCATCTTGTTCCTACCAATTAATTGTTTCTGTTCTTCCAAAAACACAAAGTTTCATGCCCACAAAATCAAATGACTTCACAGCTGCGCCACAATATTTTATATCTACCATGATTATATCCTGGTCCCTTCTACCTTTTGATTTTCATGTACAGACTAAACTAACCTGTTAAAGAGTTGTATATATATTCAAAACTTATAACCAAAGCTGAACGGAAAACTGGCATCATTCAGTTGAGATTTTGCTAGAAAAATCTTTACCATCAAAACGGACCAAATCCAAAACAAATGGGCAATGTTGGCTCGAAGTTGCTCCACATAGTAAACTGATTCATTTAAAAGTGATTGTTTCTGTCGCGCTTTTTTTTTATGAAAATGTGAGCGGGGAATCGGAATGTTCAAATAAGTGTGTACCAGTAGATCCTCAACAGACGCATCATCCCATTACATATAAATATTCATGTGCACAGAATATAAGCCCAAGGGAACTAACTCCACTAAAAAGCATCCAGCAAAAGAGCCTTAAAGTCTGTTAGTCAGTTCTCTACATTCTATATGCATTCATGGCAAAAGATGTGTGGAAAACAGATGAAGTACTAATATTACGGGCTATATTTCCAGTTATTTGACTACTGGTAATTGATTCATAGATCCGATTCACACAAACCAAAATTCAGCTTTATTACATAGAGATGGTACCTACCCAAATAAATCAAAGGGGGGCAACTCTGAATTGATCAATAAACTGAAGCCAACATTAAACATTGATCAAAAGTGAAAGAAAAATCAGATAGGTCCTTCTTCAAACAACTTATCAGGCAGACAAAATATGACCTACATTTGTTTAAATCCCTTTGTATTCCATATACAATACGCACGCTTTTCTCATGACTAACACTGACAGTTATTTTGTAAGTTGTAGTGAGGCCCTGATAGAAAGTTTAGTAATGCATGACAATTATATAGAAGAATGCATACATTCCTTTGAAGAAAATTAACGACATTAAGAAACGTTATTAAGTTTTGATCTTTTAGCCAGAGTTGTTTATTTATTGTTTTCAATGGTGATACATTGGTTTACACAACATTTATATATCAAAATGTGAAATGTATATATCCAGCAATGAGAAATAACAAAACAAGTTAAATTGGTAACACAAAAATTATTGTCGTCAAATATAATTACAATGTTTTAAGGTAGTGGTTGTAATTACTACATGTTAAGGTAGCTGACAGGTAATGACTCTATGTAATGTATTTTAAGCAATTCTCAATTAAAACATTCTCTGGAGGGAACTAGCACAATCATTTGCATTCCATGAAAAACGAATAAATGCTGAAAAAGCATATGGAGATTACTCTAATTTGATGATTTTCGTTACAGGTCAACTACCCTAAACAAACTAAAAGGTGTTTTAGTTATTGTTGAAAACAAAGTAATCGGATAATTTCAGATATCAACATTAATTTAAAACTTATACTGGTTACACAACTTGAAAAAAGGTTTTTGTTGGGGCCTCTCATTTACAAATATATCAACAATTATCACCTGAATTGAGTGCATTCATGAGTGGAAAATATTGATGCTACTAATAAACTTTGATAATGTGGCAGTTGACCTAAATCCAATCGACACTGTTTATTTTCCAATACAGGTAAATCCAATATTTGCTTTACAATAGATCTATGACGGATTATCTTTGAACATCCCTGGACTTATTGGACTCGACTGCCACATTATCAAAGTTTATTAGTAAAATGGTATAGGGGTTTGTTTACAATATAAAATCTTTATTAACTTCTTTAAGGTACATTTTTGGTATGGTTTTGGTAAGCTTATAATAAAGAGCATGTCATTTTCTTTCACTCAGAATTTTTTCAACCGATTTAGACTCTTGGCTAGTCTTGGAATTTGACTTTATTAAAAGACAAAAGGAAGTTTAGTATAGGCTCTTTCAAAATGTTGAAAGTAGAGTAAACTTACCTTATACTGTATTGAATTAATTTAGCTGTGGGAGCTTTTGATATAGACTATAATTGGGGAAGTCCTAAAATCTTTGAAAAACGGTCAGTACAAGAGTTGTCCATTTTGCTTCAGATATTTTGAGAAAGTCATTTTTTAGATATCAAATATTTCTATTTTTGACATGGAGAAGAGGAAAACCATAAATATATTTAGAAAATTGGTGCACTTAGCTATCATTTCACTCTGAAAAAAACCTATAAAGATGAATTTGAATTTTTTAGGTACCATCTCTATATTACAGTACATGATTTTCAGTGAATTATCAAAATATTAGAGTGAAATATATTTGTTACTTTCAGAGCGAAAAATGTCAAATATATATTTTCACTGGAACGGGTAAATTTAGAAAAATCATAAAATAAAAATAAAATTTGTTTGTTTCATGTGTAAGATAAAAATATTTTACATTCATGAACACCACACCTTACATTTTCACTCGTGTATGGCACACCCAATGTCCGGTAATTACGTAAACCTAGGTTCACTGTCGAAAAACTTAGATTAACGATCGATAAACCAGGTTTTTTTTAACGTAAAACCAGGTTTTTCGATTTCTATTACCTATATTTTCGAGCGAAAACATAGGATAACGCCGTAAACCATAGTTCACGCTGGTAAACGTAGGTTCCTGCTTGTAAACCCAAGTTCACGCTTGTAAACCCAAGTTCACGGTCATAAACATAGGTTCACGTTCGTAAACTAGCGTAAACATAGTATTACGACCATAAACATAGGATAACGACCTAAATTCGTATCAACGTAAGCCATGATTTATGGTCGATATATTAGGATTATAAAATCAACTACGAATTCCGGGCGTAAACATGGGTTTTAAGGACATAAACCTATGTTTATGACCGTGAACCTATGTTTATGAACGTGAACTTAGGTATACAAACGTGAACCTAGGTTTACGTTTGATAAACTAGCTTTTTCGAACAAAACTGTGATTTTCGGTCATAAATATAGGTTCACGTTCATAAACCCAGGTTCACGCCCGTAAACGTAAGGTTTACGCACGTTATCCTATGTTTTCGCTCGAAAATATAGGTTAGTATTCGATAATCCTAGGTTTTCAACCAAGAATGCAATTATTGGATAATTGGCTTGTTATGAACCATAGTTAACGGACGTGAACATATAATAATGAGCGAGAACCTATGCTTACGACAGTGAACTTGGGTTTATGAGCGTTAACCACAGTTTACAAACGTGAACCTAGGTTCCATAAATTAGGTTTCTCGAACAAAACTATGATTTTCGGTCGTTATCCTATTATACTCACGGTTGTAAACCCATGTTCATGGTCATAAACCCAAGTTCACGGTCGTTAACATCTATAGGTTCACGTTCGTTAACTATGGTTTATGCTCGTGAACCCAGGTTTACGCCTGTAAATATAGGTTCACGCTCACGCATCAAAATTCATAGTTCAATCGAGAAACCTAGTTTATCGAACGTAAACCTGGGTTCACGAGCGTAAACTATAGTTTATGCCCGTTATATTATGTTTTCGCTCGAAAATGGTTAGTACTCAAAAAACCTAGTTTAACGATCGTTTATCCTGAATTTTCGGCCATGAACGGTTCATGTAATTATTGGACAATTGGCATGCCATACTCGTGGCTCTACCACTTGAGAAAATATTTTGCAATACATTTAGTCCCCTACTGGAAGGCACTTAATTTTCTCTACTGCAGTGTAACATAATGAACTGATATCTGTCAATGATGTATAAACAATATTGTACTATAATTGTATACAATATGTTATAATAAGACACTTAGATTAAAATTTGCATATATAAAAACCTACAGCAGTGACTGGGAAACCCGTGAGACATGAGCCATAGTCACATAAAAATAAAAAATGTCACATAAGTTTTAAGTGCCGATGAGCCCTGTGTCACATGGCTAAACTGTATTGAATGCAAAAGAATGAAACTATTTAATAGTGCAAATCTTATGTAAAGGAATGTTACCAGTGTGGGGATTCAAAGTGCTTTCAGTGTTTAAAAACATGTGTTAACATAGTATTTATTCTAGACTTTGATTTTTATATGTTTTCAATATTTGTCCCCAAGAAAGAGGAAATTGTTGCTAGTAAAATGGCAAAAAAAGTAACCTTTAAGTTTTACAAAAAGGATATCAACAACAATGAGGAATTGACTTGCGATGAAAATAACACCCCGTTTTTAAATATATTTATTTCTGTTGAAGTTTTTATAAAAAGTAAACAAGCAGTTTGTGCTCTTAGTGTAATACCTAGTCTAAAACTGAGTGGATGTCTACTGCTACATGTAAAGTTCTATATGCTTTTAAATAATTGATTTGTTCATAGAAGTAATGGTACACTTAGTCTGCTTCTTCTTCCAAAGTATTAAATGTTGACATATTTTACTTTTATCACATACAGGTACATTGCTGTAAAATTCTTTTAAGAATGATATCAAGGGTATGATTAGAGCATTGTTCGGAAGACTTACATTTATTATCAGTGGTATAAAGGAGTACTGTGCAGTTCTACCAGGAAAGTAGAGTAAACAAACTCCGAATTACCCAGTATCAAATGTAAACTACTTTGAATATTATTGACATTAAAGCTGTTAAGCTGTTACAGTTTTAGTTGCTATACTTGTATTTAATTAAGAGCTTCTTTAATCTGAAATATATACATACTACAGTGCGAATTCCTGGCGCACAAGTCGCAAATGTCCCATAATAAACTGTGTATGATGGGCCATTGTCCCATGGACAAAAATTCTTTCCCTGTCACTGCTACAGTTGTTTTCATATGGATTTTTGTTGGCTGATAATAAAAAAGTTTTCATACATGTGTAAGTCTGTAGTAACAACAAAGGGACATTAATCCTAAGGAAAAAAAGTTCTGTCCACAAGAAACTCTTTACCAGATAGAGATAGGTCAAAATACACCTATTTGGTCCCAATTCCAATCAGGGCGTTCGGTAGGTTCTGAAATTCAAGAGTCATTGTCTCTTCAGCCTAAATTTTCAAGGGTCAAAATCAGATTTTCAAGAGTCAAGGTCAGCTTTTCAGGGGTCAAGATATACTGTTATTAATGAAACTCCCACATACTTTATCTAAAACAAGTACATTAGTCATTACAGATTTTCTTAAGCAATTCATATTTTAGTTGTCTTATTTTGCACATTGCCTAAAGTGGGTGGGGTTTGGTGCCTTTGCATGACTTTACCCTCGGCAAATTCTTCAAAATAAGAGCTGCTTTTGCAACAGTGATCATATTTTTCTTAAATACAGACTTTTTATTGGCTTTTTATTTAGATTGTACTAGAAAAATCTTGTAAGAAATGATAAAAATGTCCGGAAATGGTGGTCCCGAAAACGAGTGACAAATACTGAAAACGAAAGTACAAATTTAAAATTGTTGATAAAACACCCGTTTTAAATTTCATTTTTTCACCATACCACTTATGATTTCTGCTTTTAATTAAATATTTAATTTGTTTTGGCCCAAACAAAGCCTCGACAATGATAATAATTTTGCTACAGACCGTAACGGCCGACCAGCTCATGTAATCGTATCAAGCACACAAAATAATTAACAAGTGGTACAAACACGATAATCTAAGGCTGCATTGAAAATATCAATTTACTTTTACACACTGATCACAACAAACAATTTTGATAATGACATGGCATTATTGTACTAAATACACACCGCGAGATGACCACGTGTCAGTCAGGGCATGGCGTGATTGACATCTGTCTGTAGCTAATTAACATACGACACTCCGCCTACTGCCATACTTCCGCTTATGCTGGCGAACAATATTGAAATTTTGACAAGGGGCAGAACTTTCGAACTCGAGATGCTTCAAGGTAAATTTCCGCGAGTCAAGCCAACGAACAGGGCATATTCTGTGCGGGTCAAATACGAGTTTTGCTCGATTTTCCCGGGTCAAAACCCGGGACCTCGGGTCAACCGAACGCCCTGCCAATGGCAAACAGTATAGTTTTTTTTCCAAATTTTGAAGCTGTGTTACATGAACACATATCATTATTGTCTGCTAGGCAAATCTAATACATAAATTTTTTTTATGCAGTTTTCCGATGATGTCAACAGGAATATAATTTAACACCCAGACCCGATTAGCCATCTGGGCTCCTTACAGGCAAATTCTAGGGTCCAGCCTAAAAGTTAGGGGCCCAGCCATTATTAGCGGAAAAATATACTAACAGTGGTTTAGATCTACATACTTAATAATAAGTCTTGTAATTTGCTTCCTGCCAAAATACATCAATTTCTTAAATATAAATACAGAACACTCATCAAACTCACACAGTCACTGAAGGAGGAAAGTTGTAAGGCCTAAATTAAAATTAAGTTTGTTTGACCTTTACCGACCCAGTATTTTTACAGTGAGTAGGTAGGTAGGTAAATAATTTTATTATATTTTAGTTTTTTTTTAATGTTTGTTGTCTCAGTAATAATAAAAATTAAAGTCTATTTATTAATACCTATTGCCTGTAGATAATCTTGGAAGATGCTCTGTTAAATGTATGCTTGTAATAAACCCCTAGCCCTATTCATGCACACACAATATGGGCACAGACTTAATTTGCACATAAGGCAAAGTTGACCAAGTCTTTGAGTATCTTTCATGTCTATACTTTTTCTTTATGTATATATCAAAAATGTTTTCACTACATCTGCGCTTAAAAGTACAAAACGATATAGTTGGGAAAATATTTGGCATCTAAACACACTACTGAATTACAGCTTATTCTCAACAAGTGTTTGATGCTTAATTCAATAGCTTTTTATGAGTTTTAGAAGGTTTTTACAACGGTTATGGCAGTATGCAAGCAAAAGTGATGATTTTTTAGCTTTAAGCTACTTGCACGTATTGGTCATGTTACTAAGAACAGAAACAAGATTGGGTTTCCCCGACATCGGACATTTATTATGCCACTGTCCTGGCAAAAGAAGTATAAGATTTTTATACCCCTTTGTTCTGGCATTACAAAATTAAAATATTAAAACTATCTAGCTTGTCATATTTCAAAACATTTACGTTCGTGTCAAATTCTTGAAATTCGGAAACTGAGATTTTCTCACTTCGAACAAATGCATTTCAAAACGATCTCTGATTAAAGACATTTTGAAATCAACAATTAAGTCAGTTCATAATATATTTTCACAGATAATCAAATTTCCCACCACTCGCCTGTCAATTGACGCGTAATACTGTCACTGTTATGAAAGCAGTATTATGTACAAGCAAATTTCAAATATAACACATAGTAGACAAATAATAATCTCATGTACATTACGTTTCCTTTGTAATCAATCATATTTGTTCTTCTTAAATTTCGTTTTCACAGCAGACATTTTTCTTTCAGGGTATTTCAGTAATCACCACCACCTAGTTGCTCTCCATAATAACTGCATCGATAGTAAAAATAATCACAGTCTAGCCCTAGCCGTATTTTCCAAAAATGTTAGGACTAGTTATTTTCACTTTCTCAAGACTTATTTCCCGAAAAATGATTATTTTGTAAAGTGTCCCAAAAATATGGACACAATAATCATAATCCACCCAATGTTGAAAGTGTAATAAAAAGCGTAAACGATTACCGGTAATTAATCTGTTGATAAACTTAGTCCTTGTCCTTGTTTTCATCATCAATTAACACCCCCCTCAAAGAGCTAAAAGAAGTGTGTAGGTATCACGGCATCTGAAGCGGAGATCAAAGCGTTACAGTTGCCCGAGATTGTCATGGAATTACGTCATGTTTTCGCGCCATATAACACATCATTGTTCGATCGTACCGCCTCGGTTCTTTGAATTAATCAATAAAAAAGTTTCTTCTTTAATTTCTTAAAGCGAATTCAATAGCCTGTATAAACTGACAGTAAATGTGTCAAACGATAATTGTGGAATTCTACCTCTGTGAGCTATTTTGCCGCACTAACATAAATCTGTTTGCCAAAAGTCGTTTTACGGCATGTATTTTAATTGCTGACGCTTTTTCATTATTTAAGATTTTTTTATTCTGTTTTTTTTTTTTTTTTTTTTTTTTTTTGTACCTTCTGGTCAAAAGTCTGAACTTTATGCCCATAGAATTTATCATTTATTTACTCTTAGAAAGAAATAAGTAATTTTAAGATCGCACTGTTTGAAATTTTACAAAGAACTAAATTTAAATTTGACCGTTTTTATAGAATTTTGCCTACATTCCTGTCGATATCTTATTAAAATCGTTATAGAATTGAAACTATATTACTTCTTAAGCGGTGCTAAAAAAATATTGATGCGATAATAACAAAAAATGAATGCACTACGCGCGTTTTTTTTTGTGTATGTGTAAACAAAAGTAACGTCGAGTGATGGAAATTAGATATTACGATAGCTCGCACGTGCTCATGGAATGGAAAAGTACCGGCATGACGTTTTGGTTTCTTTACGTTTAGCGGGTAAATTAGATACTAGACTTGTAAAATTATGTCCTTTCGTCAGATTGCCTTCCGGTTATAAGCGGTTTGATTGTCGTCTGCATCCTATGGCCTTAGGCAACGTTATCGGCATAGTTGACACGTTTTCGGAATTCACGAAATGATAAAACAGTCCGCTTTATCGATTTCTACTAGCCGACCGCGGGTTACTTTCTCACTTGCCATAATTATGTACGCATTTGTTAAATAAAATAATCGCCAGTTGCAAGCACCAAAATAAGTTTTTCCCTTTGATAAGAAAATAAAAATATTTTTTTTCTCTGGAATGCAATAAAATTATTTGAGTCGGTCGGTAAAGGTCAAACAAACTTAATTTTATTTTAAGCCTAATCAACCAGTGCATGATATGTTCTAAACATAGGACACAGCCTCTCAAACACGGACGCACTTAATTTAAAGTTTGAATGATTTTTTGCAGCACTAAAGGATCTGGGTTGTTTATGGGCATTTTGACAGCGGCTGCATGTTATGGACATCTGAATTCTAGTATTTTGTTACATTGTCGAGTTACAGGACTCGCAACCCGTCACGAAAGTATTACTTGTACAAAAACTACAAACCATGTTGGGGTTGGTGTTCTAAGCAGCCACGGTCTGTTTACAGCCCATTTTTCATTAAAAGTCCTCATTGGCCTTTAGGTCTTTTCGTAAGATTTTATTTCCTGATAATATTTCCTTTTGTCACTGCGACCGGCTGTTCAAAGCTCTTTAACAGCCTTCAATAAACCTCTACTTTCTAGTGCTGTATTTCTATAGGCGCAGCCATTGTTAGTGACAGAGTAAATGATCCATATATGTAAATTGATTGAGTATATAGCGGTAATTTTAATTGGTCGATTTAGGTGATGTTGCCCATATTAATAAAGCAGTCTTGTAAAAACCAATAATATTGACATTGGGGGAATCCAAAGCCATTCGCTGGCTGGATGACTATCTTGGAAAACTGACTCAACCAGCTTCAAATCTTCACTTTGCACTGGGTGAGTGTTAATTTCGTATCAAGTCAAAACATTAATTTATATCCCTTGTCAAACCCTTCATGAGGAGTTCCTGATAAAGACGGCAATATCCGGGAATCTTCCCCTCTGTGTATGGAATGAACAAAAATACTGTAATGGAGAGTATCTCATTAAACGTAACTTGGGAAGCTAACTGAAAATAATTCAAACACGGGTGTCTGTATTTTGCCGGAAACAAAAGAAATATGGTAAATTAATCGAATTCAGCCCCTTTAAGTTTAGTGGTAGTATTGTTTCAAAGTTACAGAATTACCTTCTTGAAGTCATTTTATGCTAGAAATGTAAAGAAACATAAGAAATGATTTATGTTTTGTCTCTTCCTCCTTCCAAATTTTTACGACGGTGCAGCCGTGATAAATATACAATGTGGTAATCAAATTACTTGTCTAAGATCCGTTTGAACCGTACCAGGAATTAAAAGGGTATTGTCTCATGAGACTGTAGCACAAATGTCTATACTGCCGCCTGAATTAAAATAAGTATGGTCTCACGAAATCATGATTGGCACTTTGTAACCCAAACAATGGGTTTTCACTGAATAACTTTTTACTTAAACAATAGTAAAAAGAAAGTACATTTATCAAGGCAGTTAAAATGTTACGGTGTAAATAACAATTGAACACTTATCATGTGGATGTAATGTTTCCTGTTATTATTATTTTTGAAGAATGCTTTCGACCATCATAGTTATATTATGTACTGAAGGGCATTTAATTTTTGTTAAATTTCAACCATTTGGGACAATTGAGCGGTAATCATATATCCTTACTAGTTCAAAGCTCCACATATCGAGGGCTTGGCGCAAAACTATTGTATCTTGTTCTTTATTTATATACACTTACAATAGTTTTGCACCAAGCCCTCGATATATATCATGTAAAAAGGCGCGTCTTCAGAATAATCTCGTTCTAGGTCTGTCCTATTTGTTCCCTGCTTTATTTCATAGAACCACTGAAAGGTTTTCACACTGGCAGGGTTTTACATGGAACAGCAACCCAAGTATTTAAATATTTGGTTTCGATTTATTTTCCGAGATATTCATATTGTTCAATTACGCCATATTGTTTTCATATAAGTCATTAGAAATGCAGTATAACATTTTCGCAGTTAGAAAAAGCAGCTTTTGTATGACGTAAAATACACTGTTGATAGTTTCGAAATTGTCAACAAATTTGTTTAAACAGAAACTCCATATTTCACAGAGTAAGGAGCTACGTAAAAACGGCAATATTTAAATGCTGTATTTCAAAGATGCATTTCAGGCATTCCACATTATCTGTTATGTTTGATGTTTGGTATGTCTGTTGCGTTATACCCACATTCCCGTCCAACTCTTGCAACCTCCAAACTCTCTCGTACCCGCCCAACCACTCAATCCTCAAAACGTACCCGCCCGATTCTCTTTTCATAATATTACAATTCTTTTAAAGCATATGCTATTGTTAAGTGTTAGTCCAAACCCCGTTGGAGGCCGAACTCGCCATATCAAATACCAATAGTCTTTGACATGCAATTTTATACTAAGGTCAAACGTATATACTTTACACGCTACTCTTTAAAAGACCATGAAACTCGCCTGGTATTTGAACATCAGCAGTATTCTCCCAAATTTTTTCTTTTTTGAAGGAGTTATCCTTTTCCAAATGGACAACCGGTAGCAACTTTAAATAAATTAAGATACAAAGAAAGAAATACATTTCCAATAGAAGTATTACAGTATCATTTTATGGATTGTTCGGTTTAGGGTGTGTATATCAAGCTGCTTTTAAAAATAAATCTTCCTACCCAGCAGACAGCTCATCGATTAAAACGTTTAGGCGGCAACAAGCGGAGTAAGCCAGTACAGTATGGACTGAGATATAGGAGGACTGGATAGGTCATGGTTCCCATCACATTCTCAATAAAACATTGTACATGCAGAATTGATTCGCAGTCGTAACTATGTTGTTTACTTAGATATTTCCTGTCCGCTTTTTTTTGAGAATTTACCAACAGATGATACAGTATAGTATTCTAAGCAGCATTATTAATTTATTTTTTCTCGGCCGCATTCATTCTTTTAAAGGTACACAATGCCTTTGTTTATAATTTGCCTGTCACGTTTTTGTTATGAACATAAAATATATTAATTTCTTGTTAAAACCCATTTCTATAATTGTTTTTCCCAGTATTCGTCAAAGAATTAACTATTGATTCACATGTAGAAAGTTTTCCTGAAACTATTACTTTTGTTTTCCTCCCTTTACGACTCTTTAGAGTTTAAGTTCATGTGTAGCAATGAAAGTACATGTATTGCTTTCCTAGCGATATAACCATACATAACACCCAATTGATATAACTATACATAACACCTATTTGGACAGCAGGGGCCTCCCTGGCCGAGTGGTTAAGGTCGCTGACTTCAAATCACTTGCCCCTCATCGATGTGGGTTTCGATGAGGGTTCGAGCCTCACTCGGGGCGTTGAATTCTTCATGTGAGGAAGCCATCCAGCTGGCTTGCAGAAGGTCGATGGTTCTACCGCGGTACCCGCTCGTGATGAAATAATGCACGGAGGGGCACCTGGGGTCTTCCTCCACCATCAAAGCTGGAAAGTCGCCATATGACCTATAATTGTGTCGGTGCGACGTTAAACCCAACCAAAAAAATAACTGGACAGCTATTTCATGTTTTTTTTCTAACATAAAAATTAAAGCCTTTTGGAACTTAAGCATGTTCAAAATATCGCAGATGTGACTTTGCCTTTTGTATGCTTTTACTTAGGTTCGTTCGAACTGTACTAGGATTTGATGTTTTATTTATCATTTTTTTCACAATCAGATATTCAAAGTATACTCACGGAATTACCTAGTAATTTTTTTTCATAAAGTGTTAATGTCAATTAATGTTGTTCAACAGCTTTAAGATTTTGCTTACCTCATACCACAAATAGCATGCTACCTATTGTCTGACCACATTTAAATATATGAAAGTAAAATTCATTGTAATAAATTGAGGACAAGACCTTCAGTGTGGTAAGCGGATGTGGTAACCACTACACTACGGAAACAACAGTGTGCTTAATATTGTATTAATAGCCGTTGAAGTGGTTACCTATTTTATACTTTGAAATGTTTAAAAAGTTTCAAATATCTATCTTCTTAATTGCTTTTTTACGCTTTATATATATATATATAAAAAAATCTATTCATTGCGAGAAAACTTAACAGACTCCTCTCTCAGTCTGTACCGATTAAATAACTTTCAAAGTGCTGTTTTACGTACAAATAAAATGAGAATTTCTTCCTTTGAAATACACGGTGTATACCCATATCGGATCCCTCTCTGTAGAAAATGAGAAAACGGATCCCTCTCTGTGCGCGCACAGGACACTCTCTGTGCGCGCACAGGACACTCTCTGTGCTAAACAATGAACTCCAACGTCAGTCAGCTCGGAAAATCAAATTTTCGTCCTAAACACATTTTTGTGCATAAAAACATATGGCCCACAGAATGGCGTATCTATATACCATTGCTTTTTTATTGTTACATTTGTTTTATCAGTTGACACAAGTCCAAACGAAGATGGAATATAGCCGGAGGCACGGTGTATACCCATATCGGATCCCTCTCTGTGCAAAATGAGAAAACGGATCCCTCTCTGTTCGCGCACAGGACACTCTCTGTGCTAAACAATGAACTCCAACGTTAGTCAGCTCGGAAAATCAAATTTTTCGTCCTAAACACATTTTTGTGCATAAAAACATGTGGCCCACGGAGGTACTGGCTTGGATGAACATCGTGCGATGTTTATGAAACTTATATACGACTTCGTTGAATATAGCAAATATCTAGTACCTTAGATGTGAATCCGTTGATCCTATCTTATTTGTAAATACACAATATGTGGATATTTTCATCATATTTCCTTAAAAACGCTCTACTTTCGATTTCGTTAATGCACGGGATCCCTCTCAGTCGGCTCAGTTTTGCCTCACAGGATTCTTCTTGACTCTCTACACACGGCACGGGAACCCTCTCGGACACAATTATTTTTCTATCGGCACAGGTGCCCTCTCAATTTACCTTCAATGTTAGAGTTATGAAATGGTGTTCATATTTAAAAGCAAAACAATAATTATAGGTTATTAGCTATGCAAAAGTTCTGCAGCGGAAATAGATAGTACGACTATAGGAGCGCAATATTCTTCCGCTAAAGAACGACGGGGGCATATTTACCGATGCAAAGATGATAACCTTTTTACTACATACGCATACAATGTAATGTAACTGCACTATATTTTTTTCTCAATAGTCTGAATAAGATTGACAATACTGAACTAAATAAAAAAAAGTTAATGCCACGCATCCGATATGAAAGTCAGGCGTCAATGTATGTGAGTGAATGAGTTGGATTTTACGGCGAATCGACACAAATTGGTCATATATCGCCCGATGTTTTCGGTACAGACTTGTGTGCCCGGGCGGACGGGGGTTTGTTATGATAAGTACAGATGTGTCACTGAACCTCTTCAGACTAGCTATGCATGAATGGCCCCTCTTTGTATAAAATCAAATTATACAAATTCGCGTTTAAAAAATATTTGTGTATCACTAAGATATCTACGGAAGAGTATTAGTGGCAAGTGCGTTTTTATTTATTAACTCGAAATTTCAAGTTACTATCTAGCTCTTTTATCAGCAAAACGTCCGTCCGTCAGTCAAAGGCCAAAAATGTAATGGACGACTTTTGACTCTTCAAAGTGGAATATTTCGAGATAATTTTCGAGTTAGTATGTAGAAAGTTCGAGTTAATAAATAACATACACCTGGCACTAATGCTCTTCCGTAGGTATCAGTGAATTTGATAATAAAAATTAAATATGAATGTTATGTGAAATTGCTGATTTATTTTCAATTTAAAAGCATATTAAGGGAAGTTAAAACACCATGATCTATACCCTTAGAAACAGATGTTGTTTTCAATAAGAATACCATCTCAAAATTCTAATATTGAAGTTGAGGGTGCCGGTGCCAATAGAAAATTTTGTTGAAGATGGTTCCCGTGCCGGGTGCAGAGAATCAAGAGGGATCCTGTGAGGCAACATTGCAGCGACTGAGAGGGATCCCGTGCATCAACGAAATCGAAAGTAGGGCGTTTTTAAAGAAAAATGATGAAAATATCCACATAAAGTGTGTTTACAAGTAAGATGGGATCAACGACTTCACATCTAAGGTACCAGATATTTGCTATATTTAAGAAAATCGTATTTAAGTTTCATAAACATCGAACGATGTTCATCCAAGCCAGTACCCTCCGTCTACATTACATCTTCGTTTGGACTTGTGCGAACTGATAAAACAAATGTAACGATAAAAAAGCAATGGTATACAGCTATGTCATTCCGTGGGCCATATGTTTTTATGCACAAAAATGTGTTTAGGACGAAAAATTTGATATTCCGAGCTGACTGACGTTGGAGTTCATTTTTAAGCACAGAGAGTGTCCTGTGCGCGAACAGAGAGGGATCCGTTTTCTCATTTTCCACAGAGAGGGATCCGATATGGGTATACACCATGAAATAGCTTCTTGAACACATTTCTTCTTCTCGTTTGTTTTTATTCTCTAAACCAAAGGACAACTAACTATATACATTAACATTAATATGAGGACTGGAATGCATGCACAGGTACATCAAAATGTATACATCCTCATATTCTTAGAAAGATGAGTGTTCTGCAGAATTCTATAGAAATTTGATCACGTTTAAAGCTAAGCCCACATTGATTAAATTAGTTCATTTAATATATACTTATATGCTTACGTTAGGGAAATGGTAAAACTGTTGTTTGCACTATTTTGTTTAGTGCTGCTTTGGGATATCGTTCTTGCCTTATATTTTTTTTATGTTTTTGCCATTTATTTGAATATCAGGTTTGCATATTAATATAATAAGATGAATTTAATTAAAGAAGGTTAGGATTAAATCTTTTTTTTTTGTTCATCTACATTTAAATCAGATATCATATTTAGTGATGCGCGTATTAATTTTGACACACGTAAATTGGTAAGTGGTTATCTGATAAACAATGCAGCTCTTGAATAGGTAAACAACTTCACAGAGCACATTCTAAATGGACCAGCGATGTGTTTAATAAATATGTTATTTAACGTTTCACTTACAAATAGCAACATCACAAATTTAAATTGTAACTTTTATTATTCGAAAGACAAGCTGATGGCCAAATGATGTCTATTTTTTTTTTTTAAATTAAGGACGTATGCTAGAATTTTGGGCGGAAATTTTCCCAGTGACAGGATTTCTTCAAACTTTGGATATTGAAGGACAATCATCTAAGAAACAAAAATATGCAATGAAAATCATAGGTCATCGGTATTGAAAAAGAGTTATCTGCCCTTGAAAACGACATTTCCCCAAAAAATGAAGTTTCAAGGGCAGATAACTCTTTTTCAGCATCACATTTTTGTTTTTTTAGATGATTGTCCTTCGATATACAAAGGTTGAAGAGATTTTATTATTGGGAAAATTTTCGCCCATCTCATATACAGGGAACTCCTGAGATCAAATATGCGTTTATCACAAATTGGTTGTTTACCCTTGACATAATTATTGAATTTTATGCACGTTTGTCATATATCATGGACATGCTTATTTTCAGAAAAATCAGATTTATTTAAAGAGTCTCTAAATTTTGTTGATTCCAAATGTTATTATATTTTCCAAATTGTAAAGTTTGGTTGAAATTATTCTCTCATGAGATAATGAACTTTCTTTTGTTTCAACATCCGCTGTTCAGTCTCATTGACTGTTCAATACGCTTCATGGCAATTCAATCAGCCATAAACGTTTGTCTGTTATCGATCATGTTCATGAATGCGGATATCTCGAATGAACTACGAACATGATTGAGCTATGGTCTTAGTTATGTAAATCAAAAATGCTAACACGGATAGACAGATCTTTTAATAGGTACGTAAATTTTACATGTGATTGAAATAAAATATATACCTAGGTAGTGATGATATATATATATAACTTAAACGCTGGATACTTTTTTTTTACGTTTAAAGCTTAACGCGACAATGTGATCAAACAAACAAACAATGCACGTATTCAGGTCCAGTTTGAACATGTTTTGTTACATCGAAGTTTTGCTGCAAGTGTTATTAATCGTACGTTAGGCTTAAACTATTGGTTTTAATCTATTCAGTTTCTCTATGGGATCGCGAGAAGACAAATTACACTAGAAACTATATCGTAAACCACAAACTACAGTTCAGTGTATTCCGGATCAGTCTAAAATTCGCGTTACTCGAGATGACAACAAATTAGAAAATAGTTATTTTTGTAAACTTTAACTATTTGTGGACATTTAACACCCGTGGTGGTTTGCCTCTCAAGTGAGTATACGATATTCGTAAATTGACCTCATTTCTTGAAAGAAACAGCTAAATTCTGAGATGCAAACGCTTAAATAATACATGGATATGAAGTACATAATATACCCATCACATTACAAGTATATAAATTTTGAGATATTCGCGATAAGAAAAATGTTTATGTAAAACATAAATAATTAAATATGGTGTATTCCGAATCGCCAAGTTGTTTTTCATAACGAGTGTTTCAGTTCTCTTTCATCACCCTTAACTACTCAATAAACTGCTAACCCACCATATAAAATATATTGAACTCAGTACACTTTTGAGTAATAATTTTTGTTCCAATCAGCGTTCATTATGGTCTTACTTATATTGATTAATATACTTAAATATATTTGATCTTCGTTTGGCTACAAAGAGACGACAAATCAAGCTGTTATCTCTTTGGATATATGATACGGCCCGTTTGGGTGATATTTCACGTGAACAAGTTCAGACAAAACATGTTAAAATGATAAGCGAGAGATAGATATACAATGTATACAATGTATATACAAGTTGTATAAAGTTTATCTAAAGTTTGGTATCATTTATAAATAAGAGGTTAGTTTTTAATTCTGAATTATTTTTATAATTTACAATGCAATCAATAATACCGGTACAGCTGACATTTTTTTATTCTTTGTTTTTCCTTTTTTCAGGAAAAGAAACTTTGTGAGTTGCTGAATTACCTCTGCTTTTGTTTGAACTAGCATTATGTGTCCGTGGTATGAACGAACATTAAAATAGCATCGATGGCGTATTCTCGTAAACTGACAGAATCTAAATACCATAACTGGGTTAAAGCTAGTTTAGCTGTTTTGTTTACCAAAGAGGGAATTCAGCCGTTTGTTCATGATGAAATAGAACAGTTTCAGCAAAAATGTTTGACTGACATTTGCAGCAATAACGGACTACCAGTGGGCACCACGTGTTCTAGTTGCTATACAGAAAATATTATTGTCTGTCCTACAAATAGAATCTGCAATGCAGGGCGTGGGAAATGTAGTTTCCATAGAAATGCTGCCACAAGGTACAACCCTGTTGGCTGTCCAAATATAGTTTGTAATAACTTTAAAACAGAAATTCAGAACGCCCATCGTTACAATGGTCCGTCTTATCGTAATACCGACGCTACACAATGGAACAGCAATCCCTGGGAAGTAGCCAAATGTTTCATGCCTCCTGACGGCTACAAGGATGTTGCAAGTGCCGCTGACACTGACTTTAATGGAATCATCAGTGTTATAGCCAACCACAAAGGCTTTCAGAAGAAGACACAGGCTAACTTAGATGACAAGAACAACATTTTTGAACATGTAAGTAAACATTAATTCATTACAAATTCACTCCTTATAACATATGGCTTTAGTTTATACAATATTTCAAAATTATTTCGTTGGGTCGGTCAGAGCAAACATACAAAGTATTTTTGAAAATGACCTCGTATGCCGATTTATCAGAATAAATAACCCAATATATGATATTTTATTGATAAGGAGAAGTGTTATTAGATACAATTGACTGGTTGTTGATATTAACAAAAATCATTTGCAGTATCATATACATGTACATGTTTGTAAATTAGCCTTTACCTAGTCATGACAGCATTTATTATTTAATACACCGTGCTGATAACTCCATAACATCTCCTTCATAGAGTAGATGGGAATTTGCTATTGTTGCATATCTTTATAGAAGTGTTCAACACTCTTAAATGATTCAGGTTTCTTATAGCTTTAATGTTTCGGACAATAAATATGAGTTATTAAGGAAATACGTAGTAATAATCTATGATCTAGTATAAGAATTGTTAAGAATTTAACAATAAAAAAAATAAATAAACAACTATCCTTGTCATTTTTTTATATCAATATAAAAGTTACTTAACAAATTAATCGTTTTCCTTTGAAAGTCTTTAATGGATCATGATATTTTTCTTCTCATTTCGTAAGTAAATCTTTTCCTGGTTTTGAACACTACCGTAACTTTGCTTTCGCTTTTAAGGGAAGACAGATTGGCAAGACCGTCCGGCATTCTCCAAAGTTAGAAGTAGATGATGCAGATCTACAGCTGTACTTTAGATATCTTAAGGATCTTCTCTCTGATCCGGGACATTTAGGTTCTGACAGATATGCACAATCTGCTATACAGAAGTTAACACAGGTTAGTTCAGTTTTTTTCGTATTTTACGAATTTCTCAAATTTCATATCTGTCTGTATCTAATGTTCATGTTTACTTTTTACACTGTTTGATAGATGTAATTTATTCATTCACATTTATTCAACTGGATCCTTTAAAACATGACACTTATTTTATAATCCGATCAATATCATGTGACTGATAACAACAGTTTGGACTCAAGATTTTGGCTAAAAATGTTCTGTCTTTAAAAATGAAGTTTGGCCATATTATGAACATTAGAACAAGATTTTGTGTTTTTCTAAACTATCTTAAAAGTGCTAAATCAAGACATAAGACATGATTGCCTGAGTCATGAAATAACACCCGGGTTTGCCTCGGCAATAAAAACCTTCCTAACAGCTTCACCAATACACCACGGAGGAACTGGTACTTACTGTATATATTATTTAGGCTCTGTAAGCCAGCTTACATTCGGTAATGCTTGACAAACGCTTTTCAATTTTGAATGAAATCAAATTACATTGTAGTAAAAATAACTGATTCTCCTGTGTTTCCGTGACATATAATCTGTTAGTAACTTAGTTTCAGACTTTTCTTAAGAAATAAAGATATCTTAAAAGTTTCTTTTTTCTTTGTGACTTACGATCTGTAGGTCAGTCCTTCTAAGTGTCCGGTGTGTGTTATTTATTAACTCGAAAATTCGAGAAGCTGACTCGACATTTTGACTGAGTAACTCTACATTTTGACTTGTGTAACTCGAAACTTTGAGCTAGGTGACTCGAAATTTCGACATAGTAACTCGATATTTCGACGTAGCATCTCACTGCCTTATCCGCAAAATTTGAGGTCAGAAATGCTAATAGGCTATCTCTAAACATCAGAGCTAGAAAGAGATTTCATTGACTTTGATAACATGTTAAGTGGATACATCTACCTACACATCTATGTACGGTACGCAGCACGTAGGGAATTGAAAGTATTCTACCACACACGGTGTCACCCCAGATGTATACAAAACTAGAGCTACTCGAGATTTCAAAATATAGCCAGGATTTAAACCATATTTTTATGTATAGCACAGGAATATACGCTCCGGTCAATCCAGGTCAAAAACGTCTCAAGGGGTAGCCAAGACAGATAACTGGTGTCTACATCTCCTTTCAGCAGGGTCTTAAAATGGGTTAAAAACGTTTAAGACTTAAACATGGTAAAAATAGTGAACACTGCTCATTTATATGGCCCTGTAGCTACCTAAGTAACCTGATTTTGGCCAAGACCTGTACATCTACGTATACTACGGTAGTTAGTAAGTTGAAATGTCGACTTACCAACTCTGTTTCAAGTTAAGTCGACATTTCCTATTACACACTACTGCTCCACAGTATATTACACATACGAATATACTTTAGGGGCTCAGTGTACTTTTAATCATATACTAGTACGTTACGCACAGATTTGCGCCTGTTTAACATCTACTGACAATTTTAGAGATATATTATTTTTGTTCATAACGAAAACAAATTTGCCTAAATTAAAAAAAATGCATAGTATACCCGATTTTTATTTGCGGGCGCTAAATAGCAAGTACATTACTACAGAAATGGCACATGATCAGCGTTTGAAACAACTCCATAACTGATGAAAAATAATTTTGATATGGTAAGTTAATGTAATGTTGGGCTCAACTTTGAGACTGTTATGCTTTTGATTATTATATTGTCTTTCACCGAATGTTCTATATGATGACTTTGGTTTTTCCTTAAAGCTGCAGAACAATACTTTGGTAATAAGATCAGACGATGTCCGACGTGTTTTAGAAGAGGTTGCAAAAGCCATACAAGACAAAATAAAAAACGAAATGGATAAGCTCAAGAAAATAGCAGAAGAAGAAAAATTGAAATTAATTACAGATTCAGTACATGCGATAAAAAGTCAAGAAGACATGTCAGTTTCTGATTTAAAACAGTCACTGTCGGATGCTCTTAATGAGATTGAAAGAAAAACTCAACAATCTGTAGATATAATCAGAACAGAAACTGAACAACAGAAAACAACCGCTTCGAGAAAAATTGAATCAGGAGTAGAGGACGGATTAGAAAAGATTAAAGCCAAAACTTGCGAATCGATCGAATTGATTGGTAAAAAGAATACAGAAGAAAGACACGACGAATTAATGAGAGGTAGATATTGCTTAAATGTTATTTATGTTAGCTGACTGTAAAGCGGAAAATATTCGTGATGCTTTAATTTTCGCTCATTTTCGCAAATTCATTGAATACGCAAATTCTTTAAATCTTTAATATTCACCTTCAACTTTCGTCATTTTTCGTAATCGGCCTTTCCCGCATTTCCGGAAGTATGTCTATCCGAAATAATATACTTTTTCAATCTAAAATGTTTCCCGACGTTACAGAAGAATTTGTATACTGTTGTATGGCTTAGTCTAGGGCTTTTGTAACAAACAAATCGAATGTAATTTATGTAATGCAGGGAACGGATTAATTTATTGAATGCTGTAAAGAAATATTGACAGTAATTACAAAAAAAGAACTATTGCCGATAATTTATTTTGATTTTACAAGATCACGAAATTTGGGTCACCGGAAATATACTGAAATCAATGTCCGTTTCTACAGTCGTCTGCTCGCGAATTCATTACTTCGTGACTAAAATCGCGAAATTTACATCACATGAAAATTTCCAATTTTACATCCTTAAGTAAAATCTTAACGTACAACATTTTAATATAATTGAGTCATTCCAGCGTTCGCTTTAAGGCCTGCCGAAAATTCATGTGTTTAATATAACTTCTTCAATAAGTAAGATAGATAGGTAGGCATTTATTTTCATTTCTGTTTGCTTTTTAACTTTGTTTCACGAAGAAAAATATCATAATAATCGACCATTTAATATTCAAGTTCAGTTAAAAAGATAGAAAGGAGTATTTAACAATTATAATAGTCACTTTAAATTAGATTATACTTACTTGTCATATCTCGCTCACACAGAGTAGATACATATCTCACATCTCGTGTATATATTTGAATCGAAAGTACACAGTTGGTTTCATAGGAAAGTGTTTTCAACTAAGTGAAATAATTCCAAAGTGAAGGATGTAGATATTAAATGTACATATTAAATAGTTATTACTGTATTAAAGCTGGATGTTTATTTTCGGACCACTACTAGCAAATTCTACCCTTAGAATGCTCTTTTAATATTTGGCAAATGAACTCTTTAAATATCTGATCACTATGATTGAATTTTGCATAAAATTGGGGGTAACGGTCATTATGTAACTTTTGCCAGTATTTATTTGTACAATATATTATTGCAACACGTATGAATAGCCTTTCAGAATGATTTAACAAATGTTTTAAAAACTTCTTTGACATGATACAGCAGTCAAATATACAATTAGAAATGCAAATCTATATATTGTCAGGGAGCTTGATAAAATAAACAGTTTTTTTCTTCAGTTTATTTGTTTTATTAATAGATTTCATTATCATGTTGTTAGTATCTCTTTATCAGCTATAACAGGAAGTTCGTTCTTTTAATACATCCTCGAACAGTTTCTTACTTAATATTTTCGTTCCAATATGACCTTTTGAATTTAGGTAGACATCAACATTGGGTCAGGCAAAACTTTAAGGCCGGCTTGGTAACCGTTAACACAGATTTTTTCTGGCCTAACCGATGTTAAATATAAATCTTAAACAACTTAGACCTGAATGTCAAACTGGCCCTCTAAGGACAATACGATATGAAAAAGCAGTAAAAATTTTTGTTGGTTTTTTCTACAAAGAATATATAGTTAATTAACTGAATAAGAAGGGTTGTTTAAGTAGTTCTATGAATTATCTATATTACCCCCTAATACACAATAATGGTGGAAATTGCAATTTCTAAACATTCCAGCGGCATGCTTTTAACATAAATCGCTCTAGTAGAGACAAAACTATTGTTTTGGGGTTTCTATGATTTCAATACTATATCATATATCAAATGATGATTTTGTAATAAGCATCTCTGAATGTCTGTAAAGTACAATATATCTATGCGTGTTGCAATCTGTAAATCACAGCTAACAATAAAGACTACATAATACGAATCGTGAAATATAAGAATGATATCAAATGGATACCCTATAATCAAATATTGACATCAAATACATCGAATCATACCACTATACTTCAGTCATTCACACATAGTGTGTCCATTAACTTATCTGTTGATCATAATGTATAGATTACACTACAGATTAACATAAATTATTTAAAACTCATACCACATTGTTATCTAGTGGTCCAGTGATCCGCTTAATTGCTAACATTTAGCTTTACAAGTAACTTTATAGATTTTTAATATACTTAAGTCACTCTTCCTTTATATTTCAGAACAATAAAACAATATCATGTTGACAATACACCATACAGTCTCTTTAATTCAATCGGACAAATCCTTAAATGAAAAAAAAAAGCACCAGCTTGCAGAATAAGTACCCGCATGTACACATACTCATCTGTATCACTGGCTGACCAACTATGCTGAATTAAAGGAACTCAAATGAGCTTTAACTTTACTGTGGTTTCATGTCAGTATTATGATCTAAAAACAAATTGTGAAAAAAGAAGTAAATGACAGCTGTAGACATACGATTACAGTACTTTATGCTGATTAGAGAATGATATTCAAAGCGCTTAAAATATAAAATTGACGAATAGATCAAAATTAACCGAACTAGGAAGGACACTAATAATTCGTTATACGAAACCAAATCTTTTATCTAAGTATAATTTGATAAAAGCTTGACAAGCTTACACACCTATAGACCTTCAACGGCCTATTACTTGAATTGAAGTTAAACATGTGATCTCGCCCGCATAAAAAGATCACGTGACCACAAAATGATAAACACTCCAATCTGATTGTTTATAAATATTGAAATAATAAATACCACTTCTTACATTTTCGTCCCTCAAATAAGGTTATAGGATTAAGTTGATCGAATTGTATGTAACGAGCAAAACATAATCAATTATGTTGGGTTAGGGGTATTTGAAAAACAATCTGTTATATATTTTACAAAATCATTTAAGTCGACACTTTTATCTCAACCATGCTAAAATGATCACTAAATTTGATAAAATAGTTTTGCATTGAGGAGGTTTTAAGTGACCGGATTTTGATTTTTATGTATAATTCCCTTTGCAAAATGCAATAACTCATGGTACTATCCTACTTGTTTTTTTAAATGTTTATATTTCTTAATTACAGAGTTCAAAGTTGACCTCGTGACATTCAACAACAAACGACACAGTTCAATTCCTCTCTCGCCATTATTTGAGGAAATTGACACCCCACTCTTAGATTTTTATGTAATGCCAGATATGTTTACTTGCGTTAGAAAAGAAAGAACAAAGATCCAATCTCTGAAAGAAGTATTTTTCAAGCAAGAAGAAAAATGTAATGAAATATACATCACCGCTGATGCAGGATTCGGCAAAACGGCTTTCAGCAAGAGACTCGTTATGACATGGTGCCAAGCACAACGACCTGATGATAGCAATGATCGCTACTTTTCTCAGGAAGATATTTCTGCTATGAAATGTTTTGACTTCCTTTTTCTAGTATCATTACGAGATGCAGACAAGAATTGCAACATTGATGACATGATTGTGAAACAGATTGTGCAACATTTGGGCTTGCATTTCGACTATACGGCACAATTCCTTGAAAAGATTTTATCACGAAAATCTTGCTTAATCATACTCGATGGTCTGGATGAATGGATACATAGTACGTCGTCCACTTGCACTAAAGGGGTAAGCCAGATACCGCATCGCAACGAGCGAAAGGATGCCACAATTGTCACCACAACTCGGCCATGGAAATTAAGTGTACTAAATATAAAAAACAGTGAAATAGACAAAACGATTGAACTGGCGGGACTCAATAAAGAATCCGAACGGAAGCTGAAAATCAACGCTATTTCGAAAATAAACGACAAAACCAGAGATGAAATAAATGCCCAAGTTCAGAAATTCGACGATGAAATAAAGCAAAAGGCTATAAATGATTTTCAAAACATTCCTTTGCTACTTCTGTATATGATCTGCCTTTGGAGTGAAGGAAAAGAACTAGGACGATCAATGAGTGACTTTTATAGTAGAGTCATAGAGCTGCTGCTATCAAGAGGCGTAAAAACATTTAAAATGCAGCCCAGGAAAGCAAATGAATCAAATATCCCAAAATGCTTCATGGAGCAAGAAACCTGCATAACATATTACCAATTTCTGAAAGGTCTAGGTGAACTAGCTTTTCAAACACTATTCTGCTTCACAAGAGAAAACACACTGGTGTTTGATGCTTCCGTGGCTAAACGATTCTTGTCAGATGAATACTTGAAATTCAGTTTAAAGTCCGGTATATTGACGCAAAGTAAAGAACAAGGACTGATTAGCCAAAAATCAAAAGTTTCATTTGCACATAAATCCATGCAAGAATTTTTTGCAGCGTTATCCATATACCACATGCCAGATCAGGAAAATGCAATGGAAAGTGTCCGGTCAGTGTGCAAAGATATAGATAGCATTTTGCAAATGAAAATGGTATTTTCTTTCCTTTCGGGAATCAGTTTGCGTTCTTCAGGAAGATTGTTTCAAATGATAATGGACGTTGTGGCGGCCGACAGTAGAACACAACAATACAGAAGCTCTTCATTTATTTGGAACCATAACATTATTCAGCCATTGAAAAGCATTCAGAACATGTATATAGATTTTATAAGTGAAAACACACAAAATGGTGCAGAAGTTACTTGTCTGCATTTACAAGATTTTATCATAGATAATAACTGTAAGGACGCTAAATATTCTTCGGCATTAAGCAAACTTTTATCTATAAATAAGGGCAATATAAAATCAATATGTATAAAAACAGTTGAAGGTATTCCTGACTTTCACCAGGTTATGAGAGATTTCAATCTCTATAACACACGAGGTCTTGAAAAGGTATTTTATAGGAGTGATATCATTGGAGATGAAATTAAGATGCTGCTGAATGGATCATTAAATACTCTTAAATATTTGGCAGTTACTTCCCACAAGTGGGACGAAGATGTCAGTTGTTGTTGGTCTGATGCCTTATCTTGTCAGCTCGAGAGTATGCAATATTTACAAGGAATAGCTTTCGACGGTTTTGTTATGGAACATAACCAGTTTGAGAAGCTGATGGACTACCTGAAACAGAAACCATCGTTGCTTGAAATTTCACTCTACAACCTTAAATGCACTGACCACGGTAAAACATGCAATGGATGTGGACTTGATTTGTCTACAAATACCGGTCTTAAACTCCTCCGACTCAACAGCATTCCTCTGTCAGATTTGGATATAAGTGTGACTTCGTTAGAATCGTGTGATGTTGGAAAGTTAGGAATCATAACTAAGTATCTACAACAACTACCGTTCGCACATAACCTAAACACTTTTCTATGCAGCTTTCAAGAGTCAGCCAGTGACATTGACGCTATGCTGAAAACGCTTCCAATGTTGGGTGGTTTGGAGGTCATTAAATTACGGAAAATGAATATAGGTGACAAAATGCTAGAACTACCATCTGCAGTTGAAAATATAATATTATTGAACGTAACAATGACGAGTAATTCCCTGGAAAAGCTGATTAAGACTCTAGAAAGCCACCAGCAGTCAGTATCTATAGAGATCATAGGTTGTACCATAGTTCCAGGGCATGCATTTGAAACGCTAAAGACAGATATACGTAAATCTGATTTATTCGTAGTGAAAGAGGATGGTCTAGATGAAAATAGTCAACATTCGTTTGTTTTCGAAACTTCAAGCGGTAAATTATTGAAGTGAAATAACGTCAATTCAAATAACACTTTATTTCAAACTTGGGGAAAATTGCAAATGCCAAATGCCAATTGAGTGAAACATAATAGAAAGTGGTAGTGCACTAAACAGTTAGAGAAATATTTTTTCAGGCAAAGCTAACGCACACATCAAAAAAGATTCTATCTAGTATTATTCTATGATTTTAGTTTGACATTATGCATATATTAGAATTGCATTTATATAAATCTATGTTTGTCAGTGGAATCATTGAATGTTCTTAAAATAAGTGTGTATATTTTTGCGTATGAATCAAAATAGTTGAAATTGATGATGTTGGCGAAATATTTGACCTTCTTGTGATATGTTTTATTCCGGAGACATCTAAATTAATGAAAGAGTAATCTGCTTTATAAATAGTTCATAAGAAAATTTATTTGTATCACATTTGTATTATATGTTTATGACCAGTACAGTGCAACACGGTAGTTTCCGGTGTTTCTTTTTCTGTGATAAACAATGTTATGCCGATTTTTCATGCGGCTGCTTGGATACATTTGATAATTTTAAAGTCTTTTACATCGTCCGACTGGTTATTATTTATCTCGTATCTTTAGTTTCGATTTTTGGAAATATTTAATTTCCTAAGAGTACTTGCTGTATATGTATTGTAACATTATTCGCATGTTCCAGTTATAAAAGGTTTTCTCTTTTGAATCTAACCAAGATTGCTACACTTTGTATTTGCAATGTAGCCTTTGTAACTTCTTAAGAATTGCAATTTAAGCCCTTTTGCGAATTTTAAAAATTGGTGTTTTGTAAAATTGGTATTTGGTATTATAAACTAACTGACAAACGGGGTGCAAAGTTTGCCCGTACTTACAAAATAAGTTTGCGCTAAAATACGTCTTCATAATTGCATAACATTCCATGATTTTTATTCAATACTTTTATGTATAAAGTGCTTGAGAATATAACAAAATTATGATGAAATAAAAATTATGTGCTATTTTAATATTCTTTTCATTGAAATAAATCTGTGTAGAAAATTTATGAGAGGGTCCTTCGGAAACATAGAATACAACGAAGAAAACTACAAGTAGACCCGGTTTGACTGAGTATATTCATGAGATGTAATAAAGGTGCAACATCCAACACTCTCCCTTTTATTTTTATTTATCTGATGCAAATATTGGGTGAAAACACTGGTGCGAACACAACAAATACGCCAATATGAACGGTAAAATCATAAAAGTTTATCATAAAAATGTACTTAAAAATGTTTGATGCAAGACATCAAAAATCGCAAAATGTTTTCAAATGTTTACTAGTAATCGCTCACACAAATGCCATGACCGTCTTTCAGGTATATATTAGATAAAAGGTCATTTCTTAGTTTCAGTTAAAGAACGAACAGTACAAAGCTTTATCATCTTTAGATAACTTAACCTTTTTCTTCAAACATTTTGCCTGACTTCAAAAATGAGAAAGAGGAGGAGAATCGGGGTGGGGGCGACGGGGTGTATGTGTTTAGGGGGCGGGGAGAGGATTGACGTCTGTGATCCATGACGAGGAGCATATTAACTTTTGTTAGCACATTAAATCTCAATTTTCCGACACGAGAATTGTATGTTTAAGAAGAAATGGTTAAGCGGTTGCGATTAGTATGCACAGAGGCAACCACCAGAAATAGGATTTGACTGTTCTTGATAGGGTAAAATGACGACCTGTAACGTATGCCGGTGTCCAAAACCTTTATTCAAGTATGAGATTCATGTAATCTGATGCGAAATAGTTAACATTGTTAGCCATTTTCTGTATATTTTACCCAACCTATGGTTTTGGAGAAGCTACCATATATTTTACCCTTATTTTAATTGACTATATTTAAGAATAAGAGCTGTCAACGATCTCATGTTTAGCATACTTGTCGATCGATTAAATTTTAAGTGGAAAAAAGGTAATAATTTTATAAAATAGCAAAACAGAGTTCTGGAACCTGTACAATGCATGTCAGAGTATGACATTGAATAAGTGTGTTAAGCTTCCATTTATTCTCATCAGCGGGTACTCAGATACCAGCTTACATACAAAAACTTTACAAAAAAGAAGCTGCTAAGTCGAAAAATGGGCATAATTTTGTTAAAATGCAAAGTAGAGTTATGTAGCTTGTGCACTGCCTGTCAGATCATGACAGTGATAAAATGTGCGAAGTTTAAATCCGTTCCCACAAGTCGGTATTGTGATACCAGCTTACATACCAAAACTTATTGCTAAGTCAAAAAGGTGCAAAATTTGCTTTAAAAATACAACAGAGTTGTTATGAAATATATGCACTGTTAGTCTGTACGAGGGGCGTTCAATAAATAATGATACTCCGTGTATAGTTCCGTAACCGGTGGTTATTTTTAAATCCGGGTTTCAGCACATTATAGAGCAATTTATTTAAAACAAATTTCCATAAGAATGATAAAAATCGGTAGATTCAAAGTAAAAATATAACCATGTCACCACAGTGAGGTGTACTCCGGTTTACAGGACCATTTTGTTTCCAAAATATTGAGACTGTAATATGTAATTCCTTGATTCTAATATTCAACAACTAGAACTGTAGTTCAATTTTCAGTTTAAACAGTTAAAACAAATCATAATCTCTAAACAAACATTTGAACACTAAAATAAAAAAATGATTACAGTATTAAATAGAGTGTGTATATTTTAATCGTCAAAATGATAAGTTGAGTACAATAAGCCTCTGCAATTTTGTCAGGTGTGATGTTCATCGTTGAAAAAATTCTTGTATTTTAAGTTGATAATAATTTCCTAATTCTCTATTGCGAAACAAGTTCTTACAACTCAGATTGATCGCTCTCGAGACTCATTCCAGATGTAATCAACCTCGAGTTTAGAGGTTTTAGTTGTGTTATAAAATGAAAAACGCAAATAGTAGTTAAAACAAACTCAAATTCATCACAAATTGCTATATCTCGTAGAAAAATGATAGAGTTTTGTGATTTAACAAGTTATTTTATTATTCTGAGACACTGGATGCCCAGGACAAACCTAAGATAGAATTACTTTTGCTATGGTCCAGTATATCTGAGTACACCTCACTAAAATGATTATATTATTACTTTGATTTTTACCGATTTTTATCATTCTTATGGCATTTTGTTTCCAATAAACTGCTCTATAATAATAGGCCTAAGCTAAAAACCACATTCAATAATATCCTCCTGTTACGGAACTACACACCGGGTATCATTATTTATTGAAAGTCCCCTGTATATCTCAGTGAATGATTGTGAAGTTTCAATCCATTCCCTGTAACGGCCGTCTTCTGCTCTTGAATCACCTGCCTTTAAGAGATTTATTATTAAAAAGATTACAAAATACCTTCTGTTCGGCGGTCCTTTGTGACTATTATAGGAACAAATAACAAGTTATAGAGACTAATGTTCTAAACATTGATAGCCACGTAATAACGTAGTGTATGTAGATTTCCGAACCCGTTGAAATGTCAGCCATTGCGGGACTTTTTTCGTGGATGCGGATGCATCGTATTGCGTGGGTGGCCGGCATGGTTGACTTAGTCGAAGGTAACGTATTCTCATGGTTCTGGGATTGTGCATACACTGCGCTCTGTTGCGGACATTTAGGATAGTGGCTCGTCCAGGATTGTACCACCTACGGGAGTGGGATTTGTCAGTTCACAATGAACTTTACGTCATCATACATTATAAATATGTGAGTTAATTTATTACTATGGCATTGTTCTTATCTTTCGCAAGCTATCATATAATATTAAAACATCCGACACCTTAAATAAGTCAAGTTTATGTCTTCGATCCGAACATGCAGAACTACCTTAACTGGCTTACTGAATTACAGAATACAAAATGCAATTACCATGTAAAACTAGAGCTGTCCGTTAGACAGCCAGTGCTCGACTATTTGAATGGTTGTCACAGAAGCAGGAATATTAATCTAATGTTAAAATATCAACATAGTTTCAACCAAACCTTTAGCCAGAAGTGTTCTAAGTCCTAAAGAGGCATAGTTTGTCCAAAATACAAGTCAGAATTATGAGGCTTGATGCAATCAACTAGTTTTATAACCCAAAAGACACATGTGAAGTTTCATTTGTAATGCAGAGGCAAAACATTAAGCAGAATTTTCTAGTCCAAAAGGGGGCATAATTTGCCCGAAACACATGTCAGAGTTATGGGACTTGACCCAGTGAGGTTGGTAATTGATCTAGAAATAGAAAAAATAAATTCAAAATCTAAATGCCTTTTAAGTAATAGCTATATGTACTCGCATGCCTTGACTTCAGCTGCCTATGATATTCAAAGACTGTAAATTGATTGTACTTCTTTTGTGTTGCAAAGTCCAAGCTGAACGTTTAACCCTTAACCTGCTAAATTTATTTCTAGAATGGTCTGGTCCATCATTCAATTTCGGCATTACCGTTTATTATTCGAAGGAATGTTCACTGAAAATTTACTGACTAAATAGCGAACAGTGCAAAACATGATCAGACCGGTCGCAAAGGCAAAACCAGTTGCTTCTAGCAGGCATACAATTACAGTTTTGATTTGGTACGATAAACGCACTTTAAATTATCATGATATCGGTATATTTATTCCCTACACGGTGGACAAGGTCTTCCCTCGTGCGTGGACTTTGCCGCCGTGTCCCGAAGTATCGTAGTCTCCGTCGCACAGGTGGTGAAAGTTTTCCGAGTTTTGTCTGGTATGTGTGAACCATGTTTCACATTGACGTGCATTTACATTCACATGTCATTCTATTGAAGATTTTGCAAAAACCTCTTAACAGCTTGCATGGTCTTAGACTGTGATCACAGCCAACACATTTGTTGTATTTGAGACTTTAAAATTTATGTTATTTCGTTCAGTATTCATTTCAAAGCTCCTGTTGGATTTGAAATAGAGTGAAAATGATTGCATCGAAAGCTAACGATGCGCTATTGCGGATTGACGGGAAATTGATGACAGGATATGAACAGAATGAATACGAAAATAGTTGAAATAAAGTAAATGCACAGAATTACGTACTTTCAAGATAAAAGCTATTAATTTAGCGCGGTAACTGACACGTAACGTCATCACGTCAATGACGTCATTTTAAAGCAACATTGTTTTGAAGCGTTTCTGCGGCAATTTATTCATTATTTCTGCATTATTAAGCCATAAAGCATCAGATCGAAGACAGGTTCATGATTTGTTTTCAGAAGAATGAATATACAAACACATTTAGTTTGTCGTAAACGTCGTCGTAAATCGTTACGTTAGCTTCCGGTTGGACATGCCCACATACAAATATGAAGGTAACCTACCTCCTTAAAAGAATATTTTGATAAAGCGAAGTTTTCTGAAAAGATTATCTCAATAGTGGAAGGTTTCCTGGAATTATTATTGCGATTATTTACATTATTTTCTCGATACTTTTTGTGTAAATGCCCACAACTGCCATTTATTAGCTAGATTACTTTCTCAATACTTTCAGAAATTATCTCGATATTTCGAACTTTTCTGACAAGTTTATCGCAGTAGCCTAAAGTTTCCTGGAAATAAAAAGCATATCGAGAAAATAATTTATTGCGATGATGTTTTCAGAAAACTGCACAACTTTGCTGGAAAGTTTAAATTGAGATATTATTGTGATAGTTACCGAGCATCTCATGGCAGTTCCAAGCATTAACGCGAAATCTTGCGCTAAAACATTTTCGGGAAATGAATAAGAATATCTAGAAAATATGATTTATTGCTGAAATGTTTTCAGAATAAAATGCACACATTTCCTTGAAAGTTTACAAATTATCGTGATAGCTACCTAGCTATCTCGTGAAAATAATATGCCACCATACTTTAAATAAAATGTTTATCTTGAAAACAAAACTTTATGGCGATATAATGTTTTCAGAAGAATGCACAACTTTTCCGGAAAGTTTGAATATTATCGTGATTGCTACCATGTATCTCGTGGCAGTTTCAATCATTAACGCAAAATATTGCGCTAAATATTTTCAGAAAATATGCTATCTAGAAAATATTATGTTTTGCTAAAATGTTTTCAGGAAAATGCACAAATTTCTTGGAATGTTTTCAGTGCTTTCGTGGTAGCTACCCAGCTATCTATGGTGTACGGAAACGTTTATGGGCCTCGCAATGTCGCGTTAGATAACGCAATATCGACATATTTTCGCGAGAAATCAACATATTATCACAACAAGTCGATATATTTTATTGACTTATTGCATTCATTTTTTCAATGTTTAATAATTTTTCTCTAGATCCGCGTAAGCTATAAAGATATCTCGACATAGTATGACGATATAAAACGCCCCTTTCTTGATTTACTAAAGTGAGTTCTCGTAATATAATCTAGCATAAAACTGCTGTTCTTGTCACTTTTTGGGGGTGTTTTAACAAGAGAGAAGACGTGTGTTAACAGAGAGATTTTCGCGCTCACGTGCTGTTATAACAAGCTGTAATAAGCTGTCAACGTGAAAAAACAACTCAGATATTCCCGCGCTTTTCATGGAAATTTAATGACGTTGAGGTAGAATGTATTCATTTATTAGGTTTTTTCCGCGTTTTATGCTAGAATAGCGTTAGCGCATGTTCATTTCGTGTTATAAAATCTTCAGAATCCCTCGGGATACGTTGGTACCCTCGCCCTACGAGCTCGGGCACCAAACAATCCCTAGGGATTCTGCAAACGTTATAACACGAAAAACATGCGTTATCCCTACATAGTAATTGCTCTCTTTAGAAATATGAAATTTGGGTTTACAGGCCCGTAGGAAGTATTTTCATATTGGGCGGGCATTTTCAATACCATGCTAGTAAGACAAATCAAATAGCTGGAAGTTTAATTAGTAGAATAAACGCAAACTTGGAAATTATTTTGGGAATTGTAGCACTGACCCTGTTCCTAGAAGCCTGGCTTACCACCAATATAAAGTGACCGTAGTGCAGTTTAAACTGTACTTTAACAATTACAGCACTTAGTTTGCAATTTTTGGGAGCGCAATGTCCTAAGAAGCGGTTCCTAAAAACCACAGTAACGTTACCATGATTCCTTTGAATTCTGACAACACACAAAAGATATATGAATGTACACAAAAACAAGTTCCATATTTCCTGCCATGAATAAAAGTATAAAAGTACACTATTCAAGTTGACCACTTATAGTATGTAAGTTCCTAATCCATGTGAGGTGACAGATAGCAGACAGTGTTACAAACACATTGGTCCGTCAAATGCAATGCTACAGATATTTTAGGATATCCAAGCAGACTTAATTTTCTTCATATAAAACATCAAATTTTTATTTATTTATTTCCTTTAATCACCTTTTTAAAGAAATCCGACTGTATTCTTGATGAACTTATTTATATTTTTAATTAAAAAAATTGTTGTTATTTTCGGACGTTTTTTAATGAAATCCATTCATAAAACATAATCATTGTATTTTCTTTTAATTTGAATATTTACTTTTTCTTATGAAATCCATGTTGAACCTAGATCTGCTTTATAAAAAAACATCATTTTTGTTATTTAATACAAAGGTTTCTTGGTGTTCATTTATGAAATCCATAAAAATAGAAAAAATAATTTTCAAAGAATTGCTTCTCTTTCACAACATCTGACGGACGTCTGTTGTGAAAGTAAAACTGTGGATATTTTATTGTGAGGTTGTTTTCTTTTTTAATTTTCTTTATCTGTTTAATTTGTTTGCTGTTGCTGTTTTGGAAAAAAATATGCACTCAGAAAATATTTATAAAAATGTGTTATGTACTAGTGATATGTTATTTGTTCACAGACAAACCAAACTGTGTATGCAGTTATTCTCTGCTTCATACTATCTGTCAACGAGTAGCATTAAAGCATTTACAAATTGCCGTAAACCAGAAATAAATTTTTAGTCTTGCTGTAACTAGCAGCTTTACCGAGTCCCTTTATAGAAAGGCAAATGATCCGCCGGGTGAATATTTGGTGCCTAAGTACTCGTAAACTGCCTATACACAGTGAATCCGCATTTTATTCTGGAATTACTATACGTTTTTATTTTATATTTATGTTCATTGTTTACTCTGCTTGACAGTCCGCCAGCTTAGCTCAGTAGGGAGAGCGCAGATCTACGGAACGTGGGGTCGTGAGTTCGAGTCCTGGGCGAGGCGTATGTTCTCCGTGACGATTTGATAAAAGACATTGTGTCTGAAATCATTCGTCCTCCACCTCTGATTCATGTGGGGAAGTTGGCAGCTACTTGCGGAGAACAGGTTTGTACTGGTACAGAATCCAGGAACACTGGTTAGGTTAACTGCCCGCCGTTACATAACTGAAATACTGTTGAAAAACGGCATTAAATCCAAAACAAACAAACAAAACTCTGCTTGACGAGACCCAAGATCCACGCATACATACTGTATCCTTAACCCAACCTCACCTTTCCTACGCCCCTGGTCACTGTCATTGAAGTGACTTTGTTTATATATAGTCGGGTTAAGACGAGAACTTGCGTTAGAAAATCAAGAAAGGGATGGTTTATATCGACCTAATATGTCGAGATATCATTACAGCTTACGCGGATCTCGAGTAAAAATGATTAAACATTGAAAAAAGGAATGCAACATGTCAATAAGATATGTCGACTTGTTGTGATAATATGTTGATTTCTCGCGAAAATATGTCGAAATCTGCGTTATCTAACACGACATTGCGAGGCCCATAAACGTTTCCGTAATGGTGGCATATTTCTGCCACGAGATAGCTAGGTAGCTATCGCGATACTTCAAAAAATTATCTCGATAAAGCGAAGTTTTCTGAAAAGATTTTCTCAATAGTGGAAGGTTTCCTGGAAATATTATTGCAATAATTTACATTATTTTTTAGAAACCTTTTGTGTTAGTGCCCACAACTGCCATTTATTAGCTAGATAAGCTTTCTCGATACTTTCAGAAATTATCTTGATATTTCGAACTTTTTTGAAAAGTTTATCGCAAAAGCCTAAAATTTCCTGGAAATAAAAAGCATATCGAGAAATAATAATTTATTGCGATAATGTTTTCAGAAAAATGCACAACTTTGCTGGAAAGTTTAAAATATTATCGTGATAGTTACCGAGCATCTCGTGGCAGTTCCAAGCATTAACGCGAAATTTTGCGCTAAAACATTTGCAGGAAATAAATAAAAAAACCTAGAAAATATTATGTATTGCTGAAATATGTTCACAAAAAAGCACACATTTCCTGGAAAGTTTAAAAATTATCGTGATAGCTACCTAACTATCTCGTGGCAGAAATATGCCACCATGATAGCTATCTCATGGCAGAAATATGCCACCATACTATCCCATTCCTATACTCTCCAACAGCTATACCGTAATATTCATTTGTTATTCTGCCTCTAACTACTTTCTTTCTTGCGTTATTGTCATCAAAATGGTCTCTTACAAATTAGAATATATGCTTTCAAGCTTAAATTAATCTCACCAAAGGGTCGATTTATGCCTACATTCCAACCAACTGCTTGAAAATGCAAATAAGCAGACGCGATTTGATCCACCATTGTTAATGTATTTTTAACACCCAGGAAAACGACTTAAGAGGAACTAAAGTAACATTAATTACACCAAATGCTCCCAAACGACCGGTAACATCGTGCAACTTTTTCCTGAGAGTTACAATTTTTTTTTGTAAGAACTGAACTGAAGATTAAATAGCACAACAAAGAGGCAATATGTGCACTAAGGCCAACGTTTCTTAGCCAAGCTTTGCATTGACAAAACCAAGCGTTAATCTGATCCTAACTATAATCTATCCAACAGAAATAACACTTGGCATTGATATGCCTGCACTGGATTCGTAACCTAAGAAGGCGTTAATATCAATATGATATACACCGTCCTGGGACGCATGCTCACAGGCGTAACATTTGGCTTGTTTTAACTGATAACTGCCAACTGTTTAAGTTTGGAGTTGTTGCGGATTTAACCTTGGGAAGTCTAGAACAGCATCTTTAGCATCAATAGATGTCCTCCTGCCACGGCTTGAGAGATGACCATGTTCAATTTTGCTGAATAGTTGATTGCGAGTCAATTTCGCCTTACAAAGCATATCATTTGTTAGGGCTACGTAATGCTTATTGGTTTGTATTAGTGGTGGATGAAAGGCATTCATGGCGGCTGTCAGAAGTCTGTGTAAAGGTCCGAGAATGTGAACCAACTCATGGTGGATGACATGATCGAAGAACAGCCACTTTTTCATTCGCCCATGATATGCCTCTACTGCCCACCTTACATTTGTCACAAACCGAGATTGGTTTGCTTCCTCAATAGACTGTTGGGTCATTCCAGCCTTTAGGAAGGAGGGCGTCTTTGGTTCCAAACCAAGGTCTTCAAATACATTAAGCACGTCACGGAAACCTCGGTCTACTATACAAACATCTCCTTCCTGAATGAGGTCACCATGCAAGGATAAAATCTGCCTCGTTATACGTGCATCATTGTTTTTGCCATCGGCAAGATAAGGACCAAGAGATAAAACATAACCGTCTGGCAAGACCAATGACATGAACTTTAACAGAGGCCTGTGTTTCTGTCCGGAGTATGTTTTTCTACCAAAAGCATAGTCACCACTTTTTTGTATGAAGTAATACGTTCCGTCCCAAATTATACAAAGTTTACCGTCATATAGAACCAGCGAGTATGCTGTCATATGTTTATCTAGAGCTCTTTGTCTTGAAAAATGGCTAGCACCAAGGTAAATAGGGACAAAATGCTTGTCCAGATTTGTAGCAATTCTCCTGAAAGCTGATCTGCGTCCGTTATCAGTGTTTTCTATAATCATAGAACCTACTTGATGAAATGAATATAAGTTTTCAACTTGACCTAAAATACAAGCAGTGCCTCACATTTGTCGCGATATAAACTGGACCTAGTATCATCAAGATACACAAGCATGGACTGAAACTGTTGCTTGGTCTAGTCAGTCCAAATAATGCAATTATTATCATTGAAAATTGGACTATGGAAATCCAGTTTAAATGAAGAGTCTTTCTATGATGCATAGGTCAAGAACTATTCAATCAGATGAACAGCTTCTCTTTTTTTCATGCCATAGTATCATTATGAATATACAAATCTGAAGAAAAAAACTGACATGATATATAACATGTATCTAGAAACATTGCATTAACACAAGAAGCATTATGAAGTATATACAGGTATGAGAGTGTAATCTGTCAAGACATATAACATGTATCTAGAATCATTACATTAACACAAGTAGCATTATGAAGTATATACAGATATGAGAGTGTAATCTGTCATCATATATTACATGTATCTAGAAACATTGCATTAACACAAGTATCATTATAAAGTACATACAGATATGAGTGTAATATGTCATGATATATAACATGTATCTAGAAACATTGCATTTTGCAAAAAGTAGTATATTCAGATGGGACAATGCTGTATGATGCTTAACATATAATGCTGAAGTAGTAAAAGCATCAAATAAGCCTTTAAGTATGTGTGAGGGAAAGGGTTGTGCTCGGTATTTGTTGTTCAATAGTCTGGAATTTTACTGATTATTTTTAGCTCACCTGAGCAATGCTTTTTGTTTTTGTGATCGCTCGATGTCCGGCGTCCGTCGTCTGTCGTCTGTCTGTCTGTCTGTCTGTCGTCTGTTGTCTGTCAACATTTAGCTTGTGTATGCAATAGAGGCTGCATTTTTCAATTGATCTTCATGAAATTTGGTCAGAATAATTGCCTTAATGATATCTAAGAAAAGTTCGAAAATTGGTCATCTGGGGTTAGAAACTAGGACACTAGGTCAAATCAAAGGAAAACATTGTGTATGCGATAGAGGCTGTATTTTTCAATTGATCTTCATGAATTTTGGTCAAAATGATAATCTAGATGAAATATGGGATAAGTTTGAAAATGGGTTATCTGGAATCAAAAACTAGGTCAATAGGTCAAATCAAAGGAAAAACTTTATATGAAATAGAGGCTGCATTTTTCAATTGATCTTCATGAATTTTGGTCAGAATGATAACCTTGATAAATTCTAGGCCAAGTTCGAAAATGAATTATCTGGAATCAAAAACTAGGTCACTAGGTCAAATCAAAGAAAACACTTGTGTATGCGATAGAGGCTGTATTTTTCAATTGATCATCATGAAATTTTGTCAAAATGATTGCCTTGATGAAATCTAAGTCAAGTTTGAATATGGGTTATCTGGAATCAAACACTAGGTCACTAGATCAAATCAAAGAAAAACATTGTGTATGTGATAGAGGCTGTATTTTTCAACTGATCTTCATGAAATTTTGTCAAAATATTTACCTTTATAAAATCTAGGTCAAGTTTGAAAATTGGTTATCTGGGATTAAAAACTAGGTCACTAGGTTAAATGAAAGAAAAACCTTGTGTATGCGATAGAGGCTGTATTTTTCAATTGATCTTCATGAATTTTGGTCAGAATGATTACTTTGATAAAATCTAGGCCGTGTTCGAAAATGGATTATCTGGGATCAAAAACTAGATCACTAGGTCAAATTAAATAAAAAAACCTTGTGTATGCTATAGAGGCTGAACTTTTCAATTGATCTTCATGAAATTTAGTCATAATAACTGCCTTGATGAAATCTAGGTTGACTTTGAATATGGATTACCTGGGATCAAAAAGTAGGTCACTAGGTCAAATCAAAGTAAAACCTTGTGTACGCGATATAGGCTGTATTTTTTAATTGATCTTCATGAAATTTGGTCAGAATGATAGCCTTGATAAAATCTAGGTCAAGTTCGAATATGGATTTTCTTGGGTCAAAAAGTAGGTCAATAGGTCAAATCAAGAAAAACCTTGTGTATGTGATATAGGTTGTATTTTTCAATTGAACTTCATGAAATTTGGTCAGAGTGATTGCCTTGATGAAATTTAGGTCAAGTTCTCCGTGACTATTTGAAAAACGACATTGTGTCTAAAATCATTAGTCCTCCATCTCTGATTCATGTGGTCAAATAACCAAGTGCCCACTCGGTCACTTATACTTGTATATAGGTAGCATTCCTATTTACATATGTAATGCATCAATAACTACATTATAAGCAGTATGTAGATAAGAAAGTAAAGTAAGTTTAAATTAATTACAAGTTGTTTGCAAAAATATCGTTCTCTATCTTGTTTGTTTACAGGATTTTAATCTGAAAACGTGATTATTTCCTTAAATAAACAGATTTTGGCACTTATTATCCCCCAACGAAGGCGGAGGGATATAGTTTTGGCGTTGTCCGTCCGTCCGGAGCCATATCTAGGAAATGGTTCTGGATATTTAGATAAATCTTGATATACAGATATACATGTTCACAACTATAAGGAAATGCGGCCTGTCAAGTTTCAGTCAGATTGCCAAAGAAACACCAGAGTTATGGCCCTTAGAATTTTCTAGTGTTAACTATATAGCGTAATATAAATATGGCAATTTCTGCTTCATAACTTGCGACATATTTGACCTAGAACTATGAAACTTAATTAGAACTTAGATCACTATAATGTGGTAGGGCATACACAATTTCGTCAGGATTTCTCTAGCATTTCCGGAGTTATTGCCATTTAATTACTTAAAAATCTACATATTTGTACAAACTAACAAATTGGTAGAATTACATTAAACTTCTTTCGTTTTTCACATAAACATTTATTTAATATCATGTGAAGTTGTGTACCCACACCCGCTCACCCCCACCGCCCTGGTCACACCCCCTCCTTCCCACCCACAACCCTCCCCCCCCCCCAAAAAAAAATATTTTCATTCCTTTTTTATTTTTTTTCAAACCTTCCATAAATATTTATCATCATGCAAAGTTGTAGTGTTCCCTCCACCTCGCTGCTCCACCCAGTCATCCCCACCACCTCGATCATGCATCCCTAACATTTTATTCTTTATTTTTTATTTTCCATCAATGTTTATAATCACTATGTGAAGTTATGTACCCTCACCCGGTCAGCACCGCCCCCCCCCCCCCCACCACCTCCCCTCAAAAAGAATAAAAAATGTTCCAACCTTCAACATGGGAATTTGTATGTACTGCACACCAACCCGCCACCAGCCATGTTCAAGATTTCTTACTTGATTGTGCTCTCTTAAGGACATCTGTTCTTTTAAGTTCAAATGTACATGTTAAACAGCGACACTTAGTGCCAAACTACGTTCTAGTTACACTTAAAGCTCACATTTTAGATAACTCCATTTAATTCTAAAAGCTAAGCTTATTCCATTCAAAATAATTTCATTTCTCAGGATCAACGTAACATACATTTATCATGTACAATCATGTACATTAAAACATGCGTTTTCTGTTAAATTGATTTTGACTAATGAAATTATTTGCTTCTTAGTAACATCCTTAACTTTTTGCCGGATATATTTTTTGCCATTCCTCACCACAAACCCTTAATGTTAAGAACAGATATATAATTGTGTTTGCAGAAAAAATGTTTTACAATAAGTGGTTTCTGATTTCTGTAAGAAGGTTATATATTACCCCAATGAATTTAGATAAGCAAATTTTGTGCCAAAATTTTCTGTTGTGTATATTTCTATTTTTATGTGAGTAGTACTATTTTCTTTTTATTTTTGTTTAACTGTCGTATGATTTGCAACAACATACATAAAATTTAGAAACAGGAAATAGCTGCAAGTGCAAATTTTCCAAAGGCTCGGATCAATGAGAAGGCTCGGAATTAAGGGAAAGAGGCATAAACATCGTTAGCATTAATCAATAAACTGGTGAGTACTCTTAGTCAAAACTGGATTGAAGACTAATTATGTCGCCTACCACACAGTGGTGTGGGAGACATTGATTTACTCCAGTCTGTGTGTGTGTGTGTGTGTGTGTGTGTGTGTGTGTGTGTGTGTCTGTGTCTGTGTCTGTCTGTCACAAAGATTGTCTGCACTCTAACACTTCTCATCCGATTTTCACCAAACTTAAACAAAATGTGTTTGATTATAAGACCTCGGTCAAGTTCGATAACTAGCCAAATCGGTCAAGGCATATTGGAGTTATGGCCCTTGAATTACCAAAATCAAATCGGCCTATTGACTCTTGTCCGCACTCTAAGTTGAACATTTCTAATCCGATCTTCACCACACTTAAAGAAAATGTGTTTGACCGTAAGACCTCGGTCAAGTTCGATAACTAGCTAAATCGATTTAGGCATTTTGGAGTTACGGCCCTTAAGTTACCGAAAAATCCGACTTTTTGCTCTCTGAGTCGGACATTTCTCATCCGATCTTCACCAAACTTGAACAACATGTATTTGGCCTTAAGACCTTAGCCAAGTTTGATAACTAGCCAAATCCATCCAAATACTTTTGATTTATGGCCCTTGAATTACTGATTGGATCCACTCGTCTAAACCATCAAGAGAAACTAGATAATTTTCATAGTTGCAGTTGTGGGAGACATGCGCTTTTCTCAAAAGCATCTCTAGTTGTTAAATGTAAAGGGCATGCCTCTTTTCAAGAAAAACAATCAGGTACTTTTTACAGGATAATGGACCTGCCCATGTCTTTTAGGAAATGTGGTTGAAATTGCTATCTAATAAGATATTAAAAATCACACACCCTGCACGCGGCAATAACTAGCTTGTTTAGCAGGCTACCACTCAGTTGCTTTTTGTGGATAGGTCTCGTTAACTACTTAAAACTTTTTTTAAAACGATTTGATCAGCCCTAAACGTTTTATTCGATCATGTCTTTTCTACTTAACCACTTAATATCTTGAATGTGTACCAGGTGGAAAACTAGGTACAAAAATTGTATTGTGATCTTATTTACGTAAACATATACATGTAGTGATGAGGTAAAACACTTAAAAGTTGGATACAAGTTTTAAGTTAACAGTTTAAAGTTTAACGCGACAAAGTGATCAGATAAGCAAAAAATGCACGAACTAAGATAGAGTTTGAGCATAGAAAGCAAATTGCAGTATATGGAAAACCATAAGTACACCGCTAAATTACATTCACAACTTGTATTACGAGTCGTGTACTGTATATGGATTTAAAATTGAAAATGAATAGTCTTATCATTTTATCAAAACAGATATTGTTACAGGTGTACTAACACGGCAAAACCTTGTTGGGATATGAATGATTAGGCTGAAAGCATCTTACTCACACAGGAATACAAACCCAATGTATCCAAGACCACAGATAAATACAGCAAATACAGTACATTTACGTTTAATTCTTAAGATCAATATATTGATTAATTAACTGAAATATTTTTGAACTTCATTTGCTGTAAAGTAACTAAAAACAAGTTTTTATCTCTTGGTATATAAGACACGATCCATTTGGATTATACTTCACGTGAACAAGTTCAGACTAAACAAGCCATAATCGATTATATAGAAAAGAAGGGAAAAAAACATTTATAAACAATTTCATGACTCTGTTATTATTCAGTACGAAGTAAATAATCTCGAATACAAGTATATATGTTGATAAATGTTTTTTCTTTTCCTTTTCTGTGCACACAAACCGTACCTTTTTAATTCCAGAATATCTGAAAAGTGGTAAGAACAAACAAAATGTATGTTGTAAAAGACTAAACTGTAAGCAGATGTCCTGTTTTCATTAATAAAATATTGTCAACGAAAAATCCTTTTCTGTAGTTTTGTCTTATATTTCATGCGATTTACTTCTTTAATTGAGCCTGCTGATTGTCATTTCGTTCAGAAATTATGATGTTGTGGAGTTTACTAAGGGAAAACGGTATCTATAGTATGGTTTATTTTATTTCGTATTTTTGCACTGATCATGATACAAATGTTTGCTAATATTAATTGCTTTTACTCTATATAGCCTTACAAATATATGGTTATCAATCTTATATTGCCAGTGATATTTTGTGATACGGTAATATAAATATTTACTTTCATTTTATAAAAGGTATAATGGCATCATCGATCAATACATCAGAGGAAAATGTGAAGTTGAAAACTCACCACCTTGCGGTAGCTGCCATCGATTTTGGAACCGCATTTACAGGTTTTGCATACTCGTTTTTGGACAAACCGGGCCAGATTATTACAAGTAAATGGGATGGTGACAATGTGCGCACGGCTACGGAAAAAGCACCGACATGTGTACTGCTGTCGCCAGACAAAAGGTTTGTCGCCTTTGGTTATGAAGCTGAGGAAAGATATAGCACTTTGATGCTAGAAGACAAGGCAAACGGTGGCACAAGTAACGCAAAAGAGCATTACTTTTTTGAGCGGTTCAAAATGATGCTTTACAAGACGAAGGTATCACATGATAGTTTTCCAATAATTTATCATTTGTTTTTTAGATGATTTTGTTGTCGTTAATACATTTGATAAACATGTTAAATATTTTGGTTTTATTTTAATAACCATTCTTTTCTATGTAGGTTATAATACTAAAAAGAGGTAGAGACAGACCAGAGATTACGTTATCATGTTAATGATTCAAAGGAATTCACGGCTTTTTGTTGATAGTAATGGTACTTTATAATTATCGTTATTTAGTTAGTAATGATTTTAACTGTTTTATTTGCCATAAATGGTCGATTTTGTTTCACTAAGGTATAAAATGGAGAATGTTTTGTGCATTTAATTTGCTTTAGTGTTTTTTTATACTTTCTGATCCTTTGGAATCATGGAGTAATTCATTATTACAATATCAGAATTCTGTTTAAAGGGAAAGAAAATCTCCTATATAAATCATCCCCAACCCCTTAAAAGCCAGACACTTTAATCCCAAATAAACAGGATCCTGTCTGGTCCAGTCTGATAAGGGTCCATAAAACCCCTGTAGACTTGACATGCAGTCCATGTCAGAGGATCATAAATTTTATTGATATGTAAAGATAATTGCTTATTTTTTGTGCTATACATTTCACTGATTTAAATGCAGCTTTTTTCAGATTATACATAAAATTAGTTTAATTGATAATATACTAATTGTAATTGCTCATTCTTGTTGAGTAATGTCCTGACCAATTAAATGATCATTCTACCATCAAGACAATTCTCGCCATTTTAGAAAACTCTCACCTTTATTTAATGAAAAATGAAATAATTACCTATTTAAAACTCAATCAGAGAAATGACAAGCATTTTTTCAGTTATTAATTAATTATGATCTTATCTAAATAACAAAATATAAACAGAAAAATTGAATATTGCTAGATTTTATTAGAAATTAAAAAAGCGCTGAGTTGCATTTTCAATAAATAAAAAAATATGGATCTTCATGATAAAATCCAGCTATAAACAGATACAATTGTTCAAAATACAAATGATTTATTTATACATGAATTATTCATTATTTTTAAAAAGGTGTCTGAATGCATTTTCTTTATTTATTTATTCTTTTTTTTATACAAAATTCAAGCAATAATGAGATATAATTGTTTATAAAGCTTGGTTATTGAAAAATAAGCATGTTGTTGTATTTTATCACTCTGTTTGTTTAGTCCCAATTTAATCAGTCTTTCTAAACTCGTTATGAAAGTGAGAACTGGTTTGCTATAAAGGTGAAAAATATCACATGCAATCTATGTACTGTATACAGTAGCTTAATATGATAAACAGAAGCAAGTCTATCAATCGTCCAGTCTTTTATATTGGCTCTTACTGCCAGTACGCAGACCATAGGCCACATATATTGCATACTAGAATCAGTGTTTTTAAGGCGGTTTGCTAAACTGTGTTGCCTAGTTGCGTTTTATGCTTCCACAAGATTTTTCTTACAGATTTTATTGACATTTTATTTTCATTTAACAATGAATTATTTCTTCAGAAACTTAGATTGGACACAAAGCTTTCCGATGCACATGGAAAAGAACTCCCGGCGGTAGAAGTGTTTGCTATTGTAATAAGCCATTTGAAAGAAAAAATTATCGAAAAAGTAGGAAATGCTTCTTCTGGATTCCAAGAAGATGATATACTATGGGTGATAACCGTACCAGCAATATGGTCTGATTCTGCCAAGCAATTTATGAAAAAGGCAGCATGTATGGTAAAAGTTTACAAGAAAGCATAATTACAAACTAGAAGATGCTTCTGTAAAAAAGCGCATGTCTCCCCCAATGCATAGTCGTACAGGCAAGAAGTCAATAGGGAACAGGAGCAAAAGTCAAAGAGACATTGATGGCTGGCTACAATAGGGATCATCTACTCGGCATGTCCAGTCATCCTACTATGTGTCAACATTCTAGGCCTTGTGGTTATCAAGATATTGTTCAGGCTCTTGTTACCTTGACCTTTGACCAAGTAACCCCAAAATGAATAGAGAGCATCTACTCTGCATATCCAATCATCCTATCAAGTTTCAACATTCTGGGTCAATTGGTTCTCAAGTTATTGATTGGAAAGTTTTCTATGTTCAGCTCCCTGTGACCTTGGCCTTTGATAGAGTGACCCCAAAAACAACAGGGGCTATGTATCTACACTGTAAATCCTATCACCCTATGAAGTTCGAAGGTTCTAGGTCAAATGGTTCTCAAGTTATTGACCAGAAATAGATTTCCATTTTCTATCCGTTGTAATCCCAAAATCAATAGTGGTCATCTACTTGGCATGACCGATCATCCTATGAAGTTTCAACATTCTGTGTCAAGAGGTTCTCAAGGTACTGACCGGAAACTGTTTTCAATATTCAGGCCCCTGTGACCTTGACCTTTAACAGAGTTACCCCAACTCAATAGTGGTCATCTACTCTGCATGCCCAGTCATTTTATGAAGTTTCAACATTCTTGGTCTAGTGGTTCTCAAGATATCGATCGGAAATTGTTTTCAATGTTCAGGCCCCTGTGACATTGACCTTTGACAGAGTGACCCTAAAACAATAGGGGTTATTTAGCCTGCATGATCAATTAACCTATGAAGTGTCAGCAATCTGGGTCAAGTGGTTTTCAAGCTATTGATCGGAAATGGTTTTCAATATTCAGGCCTCTGTGACCTTGACCTTTGATGGAGTGACCCCAAAACAATAGCGGTCGTCTACACCAGTACCTCTACCACCCTATGAAGATTGAAGGTTCTAGGTCAAATGTTCTCCAGTTATTGATCGCAAACGAAATGTGACGGAAGGACAGGGCAAAAACAATATGTCTTCCCAAGTGGGGGTGGGGGTTGCGGGGAGGGGGGTGGGGACTCGGAGACATAATTAAGACTGCCATTCCATTTACATTTTTTCCTTGCAATTATCGGTCATTTAATAACATTTTGATGGAAAATCTAAGTTTAAATCTAAATTTAAGTTTGGGATATAATGATTGGGACTCATATATTTTAATTTTAATTTTTGCGTATTAATTGCAAAATTAAATAACAAATACCATTTGAACCAGCATTTCAAAAAGTTCATACTCATTTTTTTATGTTTTGTATCTTTCAATCTTGTATAACCATACAATAGGCAGGGCTTGAAGCCGGTAACGTCAAACTCATACTTGAACCAGAAGCAGCTTCTATCTATTGCAACAATGAAAAGTTATGCAAAATAACAAAACTGGATGGATCCATTGCCCTAGAAGAGTTTCCAGAAGGCATGAAATATATCGTTGCTGATTTAGGAGGTAATCACTAAAAGCAATTGATACAATATCTGACGATATCAATTCTTGGCAAACGTTGTTTAAAAATCCCAGATTTTTTAAACATAATTGTTAAACTGATAATGTCTTGATAAACAGTTTGTGTGTGTTTTGTTGACTGTCAAATCGATATTGAAAGTAACCATTCACGGAATAATTAAAGAAATACCAGGACATTTAAGTCAGTTCCAATTCTTGCACAACTTTTTTTGCAGGCGGAACAGCTGATCTTTCTGTTCATGAAGTTTTACCGGATAGAAATCTAAAAGAAATTCACCGAGCCGATGGAGACGCATTGGGTGGTATGTTGGTTGACCAGGCATTTTCAGAGATCTTGGAAGACATATTTGGATCAAACGTTATGCTGTATCTTAGAGAATACAACACAGATGCCGTGATGGACATTCGGCTAGCTTTTGAGACAAAGAAAAGAACATTTAAGCCCGAGAAACCTGGTCCGATACATATATCAATTCCAGTAGCTGAATTAAGCGAAGCACTTAGTGAGCTGAAGGAAGAAAGTATTGAAACAAAGATAAAGAAAGCTTCTGAAAGGTGTGGTTTTGAAAGTGTTAAATTGGTAACAAATAAACTGTTCTTTGGGAAGGAGATAATGGTAAAGGTTTTCTCAAAGGCAATTGACGGGATTGTTGGTTTTATTAACAGAATGCGTGAAAATGATGAACTTGGAGAAATAAATAGTTTACTCTTAGTAGGTGGACTTTCCGAATCTGCATATGTCCAACACGTTGTCAAACAGAACATTCCATGAGTAAAAGTTTTCGTTCCTGGAGAACCATCTCTAGCTGTCCTGAAAGGTGCAGTTATTGCAGGTCGCAATCCGAAAACTATAACCGAACGTATTGCTCGATATACATATGGATTCTCGTTTGCACGGAAATTCAAACCAGGAGAGGATCCAGAGGAGTTAAAGTTTACCCAAAATGGTATGGATTACTGCACATTTATCTTTGAAAAATTAATAACAAAGGGGGACATCCTTAAAGTTGGAGACCATTTCGGTACAGCTTGCATGCACGAACTGGACAGGTCTGATGTTCTAGGTCTTCTACTAACGGGGTTTATGCCCCTGACCGCAGACATCTACAGATCTGAACAAAGCGATCCAAAATACTCAGAGGAAAAATACGGCTGTGAGCGTATCGGTGTTATGCTGATAACACCACCAAAGTCTGGTTGGCCTCTTTTTTCTTGTCTTGTCCAAGAACTCGTTGTAGGAGAGGCTGAGTTTACTGTTCGTGCCATTAATGTCAACACAATGGAAGTGTTCGAAGGGCAACTCGACTTCTTGCAGTCAGCATCAAAGGAATGAAAGTGACATAGTTTGGTCTCTTAATGAAAGAGTTTATCATAAACAGAACAATGTTCACTTAAACCTTAATTAGCCTACAGAATTTGGAAATTTTTCAAAATGCATATAACTGAAAAATGTGCACATTAATTTCAACCATAATTTTTATCTTCTGTACATAAATTCGTATTTGTGGAAACAAAATTATCATTTTGTTCAAAACATTAACGAAATATTGCTGAAATCATAGATTTTTCAGACAGCATTTTTGTCATACCTTTTGTACATTTGGAAATGTTTTTTTTATTAGTGAGCACAGTTAAGGACCACCTGTAATGTTAAAATGCTGTTTTTTATGTCAGATATTTTCTTTAACTATAGAATGATTTGCAAAACAAATTAGTTTGATAAAACAGTAGCTCTTGATAAAAGAAATGTTTTTTTTTACTCCTTCTACAGATTTTAGGACATTTAGGAGTTAAAAGATTCGTAATTGTGACGGAGTTTGAAAATGTCACCCAGTTAATCTTAGGATAAAACAGCAAACTTTTCACAATATCCTACTATTTAGAACGTTTTTTTAAGTTGGTTTCAACAGCGGGTGTTAAGTGCTGTGTGGCGGCCGTAAAAAGTCGCCCCGACTTCATCTTAGTGTTGTTTTATTTTCTGGTCCTTCGGGATCATTGATTTCAACTCAATGACATTTAGATTTGAAGATTGAATACTGCTTAAGCCGGTGCTAGGGGGCGTGGGCAGTATTGCATTTTCCATTACTGGCCATGAACAGACTCAATCAAACCGAGTCTGTAATTTTCACTGTTTGCCTTGTTCTCGATGCTTCCGAGGGATCTAATTTCCAGATTTTATTCATAAATATACAATTCAATAGCTGTTCTATTAGATAAAAAAAAAACACCTGAAGTGTCAGACAGCTACAACCGTACTGTTTGTTGTATTCAAATTGACAAGTGATACAAATTTCATTAGAAATAAACAAGAAATATCTTTAAAAAGATGGTCAGCGTGATGTAACTGAAGCACAAGTTATATATGGGCAGAAAACTGTATTTTAATCTTCTGGCAATGTTGAAAGGGGCCTCTGTGAAGTTTTGTATAAATGAGGGCAGTAGTTCTGAAGAAGACTGTGTTTAGAAATTGTGGAGGGACACACGACGGACACCAAACAATCACAAACGCTCACTTTGAGACTTTGGTGCTTAAAAGATGGTAACAGTAAGCAAACAATATTGAAATATGTTCTATACTTTATTTCTTGAATTGTTGGAAGCAACATGAACCTTTACCCTACTTCAGCTTATTATCAAATTTGTCTATCATTCAGAATATGTACAGCACTGTTTTCACCGGAAGATTAATTTAAAACTTAGAGTCTTAAATTAAACAGTATCGGACATGTTGTTGCAGGTTAGTTATGATTTACACTGGTTAGAAATTGTTGCTGTAATGCAGGGTAAGAGTTAATGAGTGTATAAAACAAAGTACTTTTTTGTGAAAACAAAACTTAAGGAAAGGAAACTTAACAAAACAGAAATAACTTAACAAGAAAACTTAACAAAACAGAAGTATGTCCGGATGAGCAGATGAATATTTGGTTACGCACACCTGTTCAAGTGGTACGCATACAGCCCGATTGTGCTGTACTTATAGAGGTTATAGATGACGAACGCGTTGTCATTTCACTCAGTGTCACACATGACTCAGAGTGAAGCATTTTCAGCCTTTCCTCCAATCAGCGCCACTCTTACAAAATCTCTCATTATGACTGAAAATTCCGAGAATACCTAACCAAGCAATCCGATTGGTACATTATTCAGGCGGCATAAGGTCATACGAGGTCACAAAATGTGCTTAATACGGCACGCCGAAAAAAAGTATTTTTCCTCTGAAACACGTATTTATGAAACCTCGTCACAGTCATAATGAAATATATATTTTTGTATTTCCTTGGCTTAAACCCTAATATAACACAATTATTTACGTTATCATAATATTACCGCTTAATCAGTATTTAATTAATTGCCCCTCACATTTAAATTGTATACTTTTGCCGTGCGCTTCGATGATGATAATTTCGTTATAAGCACAGAATGACTGCACCAGATCTGTAATGAGAACCAGTATCTCCAAAGACCGGAGTTCCAGTACGGGAAGAGATTTACGATCGCCACACGTAAAGATGGTTGTTGTGATTGTCACTGATTTGATTAGTTTTAACATTCTGCGAAGCTCAATGAACACATCTACGAATGTGTTTGAATTGGTCTACTCAAGCCAGGGCTAGAGGACGGCTTCATGCAACCAAACCAAGCCTGCTACATTTTTATTTATGTCGTGTTCTACGACATGTGGAATTTCCACAGTTTCAATTTTAGGTGTCACAGAGTTTTTGAAAAAGTGATTTGTTTCAATTTATGACCTTTATACTGTATAGCGGGTTATATTGTCAACATTGACAGCGCGAAATCTAAACACCGTGATGTTTTTGTAACTGCAAATATGCACATTTCACCAAGGAAAAAACACTCAATTACAAACTTAACTCATCAGCATTATTGACTTTGTTTTTTATTACTTTACATTGTGCACGTCAAATTGAACTGTACTGTGCCAGTTCTAGAGGGGAGGAGGGGGGGGGGGGGGGGGTGGTAAATTCACCACCTTCACACCTTCACTGATAGCTCTAGTTTTATATAAATTAAGTAGTATTTTGAAGAAAGAAGTATTAAAAATCTTAGATTTTATGATACTAATAAAAGATCGACTATAATCTTTAACCAAGATAAAACTGTGAACAACAAAACTGACACGAGGCGTCACGCTAACACGCTAATTGCCGACAATTACTGGCCATTTCATCGATAAAGTTGAACAAAGGAGGATCACACCGTTTGTTATCGTTCTGAATTGAGAAGTTGATATCATTTTGGAAAATGCCATTCTGAGATATTGAAAATTGCTTTCTATTCATTCATAAAAATATTAAAATTTTAAAAGGAAACATCAAATAGAACAATATCTTATTGGTTTTACTTTCAAGAAGACAATAATGGATAGTTCATTGAGACCAATTCCGCTCGCCGCAAAGGAGGTGTCGATGTAATTCCTACTTTTCGTTTTGAGTCTACCTGAAAATTTGCGTATTTATCGGTATTTGCATGTCCAGTAAGAGTGACCGCCCTTTCTGTTGTTTACAACCAAGGTTTAGAATTCGAGGTCAAATTTTCTGCGAAATTAAGGCACCGTGATTTCAAAACTCTTCAAAAAACGCGAACATTTGGGACCGTGAATATAACCCACTATACAGTATATGGTTCTTTTTGTTCTTCCTCTTAACTGGATTCAGTCGGTATGTTGTGCTGAGCATTTCAGTACTATTCTCATCGTCCATAATCCGCCAATGATAAAATCATAACCATGCATGTCTGTAGTAGGAAGCAAACATGATCTAATTTGTCTAAAGAGACACAGTGTGGCAATAGATGCTAGCAAAAGAAGCTAGTAGACATATTCTAATCGATGTGGGAGCAAGTAACCACAGAAAAACCTGTCGATCCTGGACTTTTTGGGCTTGTCTGAAACTGAGAAAAGTGTTATCTAGTACTGTAAACCTGTATTATCGGAAACTGGGAGTTGAAACCCGCATTTGATGTGGGATAAACCAATCCGCTGTAACAGTTCAAGTTCCATGAAACAATATAACATTCAAACCATTGGCATCCATGTTACATTATATACTTGAAATTCTGCTTTGAATAAAACCATCAAGTGTCTTGAAACAAACTGACGAGCTTGGTAAGGTAACCCTTCATCGGCTTAATTAAAATTTACTAGTAAGCACTAAACCAAATGATAAATCTACGAAAGTCTATTTGTTCCATTCCTGTCTTAGAATGCAACTGCCGGATAACGTTTCCAAAAGCATGACAAACATTATAGGTGTGTAGATTATTAATAATAGTTGATACAACATTATATATGCTAAACATTGCCGTTGTTGTCATTCACCCATACCCCGCCTCCCCCCCCCCCCCGCCCCCCCCCCCCCCCGCCCCCACTCACAAAATATCATGGTTACATGGTGTACTCCTTATTCAATGAATAAATCATTTCAGGAAGCGGAACAGATGTTTGTCTGATTGTTTTCGACGTGTAATATGGGCATTGCTTATGGGGAATCTGTTTTGTTTAGGCTAGGTACATAGTAACATCTTACGGATAACTATTTGAAAGATTTATTTTGTTTTGCATGTTTCAGTGAGATACATCCAACAATCTAAATATAAAATGTAGTTATAAAAAAGTAGAAAGAGTATTGTGATTGTTCTTTTCAAAAAACACATAAGCATGGCGATAGTTCTTTCTGTGCTGTTGTGCCCTCCCTGTTAACACATTTTGTAGAGTAGAAGACTACACATTCATAGATATATGTGTTACAGCTGCTTGCTTAGAACAGTCCAATCAATTCGTAATTAGAAGTACCAAAATACTTCAGAAAATGAGAAATGCACCAAATTTGGCAAGTCTTTTTCTGAAACATTTTTTTGTGGGGGATCCATTTGACATTTATTAGTTCTTTTTTCAAATTTTTGTGAATTTTTCCATTCGTCATTTAAATTTTCAACGCTTATCAAATTAAATGTATAACGCCATTAAATATGTCATTGTATAGAATCAGGCGTTTAATCAAATTAATCAGTTTCAGTTTCATTTGATCCTACAAGTTTAATTTTGTCCTGAAATAATTACATGAAGAATCTAATTATCATAGTCAAATGAACTGAATGCAAATTTTACATCAAAGCTATTGTGAATTTGTTTCATACAAAAGCCCTCCCGCCTAGCTCTATAGGGAAAGCGCAGGGGTCGCTAGATCGATTCCTGGACAGTACGTATGTTCGTTGTGACGATTTGATAACAGATATTGTGTCTGAAATCATTCGTCCTCCACCTCTAATTCATGTTGAGAAGTTGGCAGTTGCTTGCGGAGAACAGGTTTGTACCGTTACAGAATGCAGTAACACTGGTTAGGTTAACTGCCCGCCGTTACATAACTGAAATACTGTTGAAAACGGCGTTTAACCAAAAAACAATCAAACAAGTTTCATACGAAGTTAATTATGTAAATTAATATGTTTGTATATTAAAATCAATATCGGTTTGACATGTCTAAGAAATATGTTATTTAAACTGACAAGAGATGTGATACAACTGTTCCTGTCAGTCATTATTAGTATATAGATATAAACAAGGCTTTAAATAATGAGACTGAACATTTTGACTGACTGTTTTTGTCTGGCACCTGAGTTACAACGTCTTCTTGCAACCTATTCTTTCATACTGATTACAACTTTTAAATAGAGTCAAAACTGTTGTAGAAAGAATGGCTCTCAAGATAGACTTGTATATACTATAATCTGCGAAATATTATGGCATCTGAATTACAACAGGTACCTCTAAACTGTTTTCAGCGTCATCAGTATCAAAAACGTTCTAATTTCGGAATATTTTTGTAGAGAAATAACGGACAAAACAGTCGATATGAATAAAATTAATATTTTAAACCTTACATATTGTCTATATATTTCATAACCAGCAAAGTCGCGAACTGTCCATTATCCCTTCATTTTCTCAACGACCTTCCATGTGCATAAATAGCGGGTTGATACAAAGAGCTATAAATTGTCAATTATTTTGTAATGAGGCGAAAAGACAAAACATGGAAATGCTAGTAAATACTGTTTGCCTCTTCATTCATTCACTCTAAAATAACACTAAAGTTAACGAGAGTCAGTTGTGACCGAGGTACCAGTCAAAATTTATATGAATTAAGAAAATGAAATAATGATCATTTTGTCTGTTTTTCAACATTCTTAACCAAAGGGGTTTATAACAATACGAGCGTATTTGGACAGCATCAACATCAAAATAAATATTTATTGTCATTCATTTAATATGTAGACTAATATGATAGAATATGTCAGTCACACTACACAGTAAAGCGTTAACGGACGTCAAACGTATAGCAATATTGAGGCAGAAAGTTATCCGGTGACGAAAGGCATCCCCCGCTACTGCTCTCGCTCTCGCGATAGGTGTTTGGGGCGCATAAAACGCACAATGACCGCAAGGTTAACGCACATATATAGGACGAACAACGTTCAATTAACGGATATCACCAAACCAGTAACGGATTTGTATCGCGTCAAACGTAAGCGCAACGAATGAGAAACTGACTAAACGTTCTTGTCAGTTATCGTCCGTTGAACATACGTTACATCCGTTGCATGCAGTAGTTAGGCCGTAAATCAGGTCTCCCGGACAAGAACGGATGCGAACCGGACAAGTACAGAATAGGGAACGCACGAGTAATGAACTTAACGCATAGAGAATGCACGAGTAACGAAAATACGCATATCAGCGCATTGCTACCGTACATCTAACGGATAACTTTGTCCGGTGGTGAACGTTCTAAATTTTGAACATGCTTAAAACCTTCCACCGGATGGAACAAACGTCGCCGGACAAGGAGCGCAGGCGCCGCATGAGAAACGGAAAAGAAACGCATGCGAACGGACACGAACGTATTGAAATGTTTGCTATACGTTGGACGTCCGTTAACGCTATACGGTATAGTGTGACTGAAACTTTAGGAATATGTCTGCGGAACTGGAAACAAACACACAGGTTTACTTTGATGTTTTGAAATTCAACTAAACATTGTTACTGACCCGATCACCCCTTTGATACTCACATCTCAGTAAGTAGGGCTCAGATAGAGCAAGTTTATAATGTTGGTGTTTAAATGTCTGGGCTACTACAGAAAAAAAAATGCATGGCACCAAAAAATAATTTTGGTAGTCGAGTAGGCTACCAGCAAGATTATAAATTTGTCGGGCACTGATTTATTGACGCCAACACGTTTTGAACTTCAGCGATATCAAACAAATGATAAAAACATACGAAAACCATTGCTCTTTCAAATTGGTAAATACTTTTACGAGTTAAAATGGCAAATTAGAAATTGTGCTGTGTACTATTCAAATTTCCTCAGCTATGTAACAAATATATTTTACAACAGATTTTCCTAACCTGTTTTCAAAAACAAACGTAAGTGTAGATCTATAAAAATGTATTTTTACCAAAGACTGTTACGAATCTTGAGATCTGTTGCTTTTTTCAAGGAATAGGAAAGGGAACAACAATTACTCATTCATAAACACTTCAATGCAGTTTGAAAATTAAGACAAAGCTTATGCTAAATCAACATAAGCTCTTAAATATTTACATGAAAGAATGGTAGAAACAAAATATATTGAATTAAAAATATTGACATCGACAATATGTCAAGTCATACAATCTGCTAAAATATTTAAGAACATGTATGAAAACTAAAAAGCGCTAAAAATATTGACAGTCATTATTTTTCATTAACAAATGATCCCACTTTGTATAATGTTTGACCAGCTTTGTAAAGAGAACAAAGACAACTATTTGGATAGCCAACTACAAAAAACGCAACCGCCATAAATTAAAATTCTACTAACGTATAGATATGTTTTTTTTTTTTGTTTTGTTGGGTCTACGTCACACCGACAAAATCCTCACCAGAAGAGTGTGTCACGAATCTGGACAAAATGATGACATTAAAGGCTAGTCTACAGGAAACAAAACAGCAAAACAATATATTTATCAGTGATATAGTCTCCATCGATAGAAAACCCCAAAGGTTGTGTACATGTATATGTGGAAGTGTGTCCCTACTAAAGAATGATGTCCGATCACTAAGTGATCCCCAAACCAATGTCATTGTCCTTAATTAATTTATAAGGGCATTAACAAATGGATAGAAAACTGTCATACACCCCTTTTAATAATGGATTACTGACACTGTAAAAAGATCTCTACCCACAGTAGCCCGCCCGCTTAGCTCAATAGGTAAGAGCGTTGGTCTACGGATACCGGGGCCTTGTTCGATCCTCGGGCAGGGCGTATGTTCTCCGTGACTATTTGATAAACGACATTGTGTCTGATGTCATTAGTCCTCCACCTCTGATTCATGTGGGGAAGTTTGCAGTTACTTGCGGAGAACAGGTTTGTACTGGTACAGAATGCAGGAACACTGGTTAGGTTAACTGCCCGCCGTTACATAACTGAAATACTGTTGAAAACTGCGTTAAGGCCAAAACAAACAAACAAACTACCCACAGTATCCTCAAGAACCAGATGGTTTTCCTTTCCGTTTACTTTGAACGTTGCAGAGAAGTATCCCATGCACTCACTCTTATATTCCAGGCTTCACTTTGACAAAAAATTTGTTCCAGGGGATTGAAAACGGGCACACGACACTTTTCTTTTCAAGCAAGGCGACAGAAGCACCCAAGCTTACTTACAGCCCGCTTCTCTCAGCTCTCGACACTTTGACACATTTTCACACTCAGATCATAAGCCACCTGGAAATTCACAATGTCCTTTAACAAAAGGTGTTCGTGCTGCTCGCGGCTTATTTGTACTCTTCAATATCTATTGACTGAACTGGATAAAGGATAATAAATCACCTTTTGGTCTTCAAAATGGTGTAAAACACAACGATGCTCATGTTATATTTAGCTCTGTTACATAAAAGTTATTACCCTATAGTATTGCAAAATAAATTACACACTAATCATATAAATTAGTTGAAAGATTATGATTATATTTCATCATGCTAATTATATGTGTATTATTAACATCAAATTAGAACAGACAAATAGACCCGCCCTCCTTTAAGTGTAATTATCCTTCTGATAAAAATACAGTTCCTGTTTTTTTTTTTATTAACTATGTCCTTATCTCCAAGAAAAATCATACGGAGGTGTTAAAAAAATAATGTCATTTGTGTTTATTTCGCGGAAATCGTGCCTTGTGTACAAAAAACACCTCGTGTCGATAGAATGATCACTGAATCGTAACATATGTAAATATCTCGCTCACACGTTCACTGACCTTGGTACAGTGTACATTGCTTTATAGCGTATTCATTACACTTTACACAAAATGACTGAGAAAAGAGCTGAAAATGTGCTTGAAATTAAGGCTACATAAAAGATAAGCCGCTACTCGGCATGAGGCATGTAGATATTCACAGAGAGGTGTACAACATTTATTGGGAGGGTCGAAGAAGATAATAGGTAAGGGTAGATTTCGTGAAAGCACAGAGCACTAAAAACACAGCCCCAGAGTCACGCATTTGCATAGTAGGCCCGCAACAAAAAGAAGCTGTAATGCTAAAATATTTCAGACAGGTTGCTTCAAACATCCAACAAGTGCATATTAATTTATGCTAAATATAGATGGAGGGGAAGAAAATGGTAAGAGCAAAATTGGGCCGGGGGAGGGGGAAGGATGGAGTATTTGTAGGTAGGGAGCTAAATTTAGAACCAGACAGCAGCAACTTAAATATGCTGCTCGCACAGGTCGTCCTGCAACAACTACGTCTAAAGGTAAGATAGAAAAAATCCGCAATTTGCTAAACAAAAGGATGCCTGATTCAACGTAAGGCATTTGGTCCGAATGACAAACTTGTCGTTAGTACTAGCAAGATGGATAGCCCATTTGATAACAGATGCACAAAAGAGGTCCCGTGTAATAATGACCAAAAACTTCTGAATATGTTCCAAACAAATACGAACGGTGAAAAAGGTTTTGTATGTATTGTTTTCACTCATAAGGGTCCAGTCATTCTAATTCCGGTGCCAAAAGGCAGTAAGATCACAGAAAAAATTCTATAAAAACGTTATTCTAAGAAAATTTAAGAACTACTACAAAGGTCGCCGCCCCGAAACTGCACTTAAGTACCTCCGACTTATGCATGATAATGCACCCGCTCACAAGGCACGTATTGTGACCTAGTTTTTGGAGTCAGGGAAGGTTACCGTCCTTTCACACCTTCCGTTTTCGCCGAACCTGGCCCCCTGTGACTATTTTCTGTTTCTCAACCTTAAATATCATCTGTCTGGAAAGAGATACAAATCAAGAAATGCCATTGGATCTGCTGTTTATCAGTATCTGATAGTATCTGATAGGTTTTCCCATAGACGAGTATGAACAATGCCGCCAAATCACGTGGAATGACCGGCCCAAAAGGTGTATTCAGGCTGACGGAGAGGATTTTGAAGGGCAGAGCAAGTTAAAATGATTAGAACATTTGCAGTATAGGAGAACCGATGCAAGTGACATTACTTTTGAAACACACGTATAGTCTTGTCGACTCAGTTTTGATCTCAAAAGTCGGCAAAATAGTTTTAGCTATGATTTAATGTTCTTTTGATATTCTAATGTCCAGTATAAAAGATCGCCCATGATATTACTGCAACAATATTGTTTATACGAAAATAAACATTCATTATCTTTATATTTAAAACATATAGTAAATGTAAATATTTTGAAATAAAGGCAATATGGTAATAAAATCCGTAAAACAATGCACGGGGAAGAGGAAGATGCAGAGGATAATTAGAACAATTATTTAACGCAATGGCTTTTTAGTAATTGATACGTTATTTACTTGTTCACTGATACGCTGGAGATATCGTAACAATAAAAATTGAGGGCACTTCCTACTGATATTCTTAAAACAATAAATCGTTCAAATGATAGTGACTGATAGTCAGATTTTGATAGTGATATTGTGGTAGACTTGTGATATTTAATCAGTTGATTAGATAACTGAACATGCGTCAGTTTTTCTTCACCAGATGAAACGACATTACATTGGTGGTAAGTAAAAACACTCTTAATTAAATAATTAGTTAGAAAATCAACCAATTTATGAAGTTGACAATAAAACGTTTCATTTCATATTTTGAAATTTGCAAGTAGGTCATTGTATCCTTTACTGTTGCTTATATCTGATATTCTACATGAAGAAGCACCTAACAAAGCACTAAAAATAAAATAAAAATTTAATTTGACAGTTATGTGCGAATTATCTTCACTCTAAAAGTCATGCAGTTCAATAGTTTGGTTTCTGTCAAAAACTGAAGTTTTGATCATTCACGGGGGAAAACGTATTGTCGTATGTTGTAAGGATTAAGTGAGCGAAATGTATCGAAGCATCAAAAATGTAGGGAATTTAAACAGAAAATACATTATATATTTTTCACTGGTAAGTGAGTTTTTACTTTATTACATTTCAGGAAATAAATATGTCAGTGCTGTTTTGCAAAGCCTATTCTTTAGCAACTTTATCTTTACAGTCGGATAATTATAAAGACAAAATGCTTTTATGCTAGGTTTTGCGCTCGGGTGCAATGTTTACAATACATATCTGGAATTCTGACGTAATTTTGCCCTTTTTTGTAAATACGACACTTTTCTGCATGTTAGACATGTATGTTCATGTAGTTGTACCTATATACTAAAACTGATGGTTCTACTTCAACTACCCAAACTTTCTGGCCATTTCCCTTTACTGTAAGCACTGTTTATATAGAGTAAAGACACATTAAGCACGCTTAGTCTGACTGAAAACATATGTTTGTCAAAGCGGTTTTGTTTTTCGGATGTTCCTTTCACTTAAAACGATTGTTATAGACCATTTTAACATATTTATTTCGTGAAATGTAAAATAAACCCCACTTACAAGTCAAAAATGTCTCTGCCATCATGCAGCCATGTGTACTTTCTGTTTAACTTTCCGCCATTTTTGTTACAGCGATACATTCCTCCAGCATACCACCATACGTCCTCTGCCTGATCATTGCAACTGGCCAATATGTATAGCAAAAATGTACACTTCCATATTAACAGAGTAAACATTCAAAAGAACAATTACAACTTGAAATATGTTTCATTTAATTTTACATTTAAAGAATTTATATAAGCAAGGTCTTTCGACCTAAAAAACATTAAAATTCATTCATAAATGCATGTATTTACTAATTAATATCCATACATTTTTGCTAAAACAATATATTCATTTTAAGGACAATGGCATCACAAGAAAATGCTGTTGACGGGATATGTCCCGACATTATGTCCGATGTGAACACTGTGGAGGAGAGAAAGCAGCATATGGTTGTTGCAGCGATCGATTTCGGAACAACCTTTACGGGATTTGCATTTTCTTTGACCGACAACAGCACCAGCATAATCATGAGTAAATGGTCAGGCGAAAATGTGCGGACGGCTACCGAGAAAGCTCCTACATGTGTTTTGTTGTCACCAGAGAAAAAGTTTGTTGCATTTGGCTATGAAGCAGAAGAAAAGTATAAGCAAATCCTAGATGAAGATGGAGAAAACGGCAAGGTCGGCCAAGAATGCAAATCAAAGTCATATTACTTCTTCGATAGGTTCAAAATGAAGCTGTACCAGACAAAGGTGACATTATTGTAAACTTGAACAGTGAAAACTAAATCCATTGTTTAAATATATTCAGTATATTCAGTATTTTATGTTGATGCCTTTCACATATAATTCTAATGTACCTTTTGCATGTTCAATTTTCATGTACAGGAGGACGTCTATCTCGTATACGTAGTAATAACCACAAAATTTATAATATGATATGTTAACTTAAAACGGCATACATGAAATCAGAATTTTTCCTATCTAAAATACAAGGTTCTTTGACAAAAATATATTTCATTGTTTAATGAGACATTGTTTATTTTATTCTAGCTATTTTATATAGGAGAATGTAGGAATTGTGTAATGGTATTTACTGATACGGAGTATTAAGTTGTTTCCAAATATTTCAATATGATATTATTTTTTCGAGAGCCTATCTTCAGTTATTGATGAATGTATCTCTTAATTTTTCAGAAACTTCAGAAGGGAACCGAAATTCCAGATATTCATGGCAAATGTCTTCCAGCGATGCATATATTTGCAGTTGTTATCAGTCATCTTAAGGATAAAATACACGAGCAGTTGAAATCTCATTACGCTGGATTACAAGAAGAAGATATACTGTGGGTAATCACTGTACCAGCAATATGGTCTGACTCTGCGAAACAATTCATGAGAGAAGCAGCAAAGCAGGTCTGGAAATATAAACTTTAATATATACTGAAAAGGAAAATAATAAAGAATGGCGTAACTAGGACATTAATTTTCATGATTTAACCTATTAACTTCGTTCATAAATCACAATCGTCCATGTACAAAAAATAACTTGTTTATAAGATACATTAAAATATTCAGATAAAAGTCTAACGTCTGCATAAGAAAATTGTGACCTTGCCCTGCACGTGAAAACTAATATTCAAACGTATATCTATACATTTTTTATCTAGGTAAGAGTTTTAAATAAAGAATAAACTGAATAAATGCACATATGTTTTTCTCAAAACTGCAATCAAACCTCCTAATAAAAGTCTCATTTATAACGTCTACTAATAAAGACCTTTTATTCTCTTCTCGTTACGATACAAATGCAATATAAAAGAACATGAGTTTAGACACCGTCTGTTAACAAATGCCATTCTTCATTTCTAAAGGTGGTCTTTCAAGACAGGGTGTTACTGTTATTACATAAATATCGTAAAATATCACAAACTTAGTAGGGAAATTAAAGGAAATTAAAGGAATTCAACAAAAACACTAGAATTTATTTTACTGTTTACAAAACCACATAGATAATATATTCAAAAAAATTGGTACATGTTTTTGCCGCTTCTGTAACTAACAGTGTCCGTAAGATTGAAGCAACCAAACCCACTGTTAAAGTAGTGGACTTCTATCGACAATCAGCAGTTTCTTGCAATTACATACTCCATTGTGTTATTTTGGCATCCTTCGGCCATGACAGAAAATTGATTTATTTTTCATTAAATAAAAAGATTACCGAAATCGCTTAGGGAGAAAATTTCAACGAATGACAAATGTCGATAGTCAAAATTATAATAAGGATCTGCTACCTTAGATATGATGGGAGTTTATTCTTCTGTCAAAGATTATTGTACTTGTGTTTTTTGTAGGCGGGCTTAGCCGACAATTGTATAAAACTAATACTAGAACCAGAAGCGGCTTCTCTTTACTGCAACACCCAGAAGCTTTGCAAGCTTGCAAAACTTGATGGCTCGCTTGGTGTGGAAACATTTCCTGGTGGACAGAAATACATAGTTGCAGATCTAGGAGGTAAAAATAATAAGTATTATTTGACTCTCAGAGTGAGCATAGATATAGGTGTAGTTTCAATATTGTTCAAAATAACAGGTTTATCTCGAAAACTTTAAAACGTTTAGATAAACAAAGTTACCTTAAATCATAGTTAAGGTTTTAAAATTATTAGAATATATATTTACAATGTATCTAAATCTTTTTTAATACGAAACAGCAATTACTTTAATATGTAAACACGATATCGTCTATTTGTATTGCACAATTCAAAATTGCCAACAATTAAGAAAACTCAAACCACCAAATATGCTAAGAAATAAACATAAATATTTATTTCGCAGGAGGTACTGCTGATCTTTCTGTCCATGAAATTTTATCGGGTAGAAACCTGAAGGAAATACATCGTGCCGACGGGGATGCGTATGGTGCTATTTTGGTCGACCATGAGTTTATGCCTTTTCTCGAAAATGTTTTTGGAAAACGCATACTCAAACATGTAAGGGATAATTATTCCAACATTATGATGGATTTGCTTCTAGACTTCGAGACAAAGAAAAGGAATTTTACTCCCGAAACGTCAGAGATAAGGATAAAAATACCAAAAGGAACTTTGAAAGATATCGCTGAAGAATTAAAAGATGGTACAATTGATGAAAAGATGAGAAATGCAAGGGAAATATATGGCAGTGGAAATTTGAAATTACAAGCAGATAAACTCTGCATCAGCAAAGGCGTTATGGAAAAGTTTTTCGTAAAAGCAAGGCATGGAATTGTAACGTTTATCAAGAGAATGCGCGAGGACGACCAACTAGGAGAAATTAATACCTTACTAATGGTAGGTGGATTCTCGGAATCCAAGTATGTTCAACATGTCATCAAACGTGATATTCCAGGCGTCAGAGTTCTTGTTCCTGTTGAAACATCTCTCGCTGTCTTGAAAGGTGCTGTTATAGCTGGTCATAATCCGAAGACTATTACAGAACGGATTGCTAAGTATTCATACGGATTTTCGTTTGCACAACCATTCCTTCAAGGGGTTCATCCAGAAGAACTCAAAGTGATCAAAGAAGGAAAAGAAATGTGTTCATCTGTCTTTGTTAAAAAGATAACGAAAGGCGAAGTTCTGAAAGTTGGTGATCGATTTGGCACGCCAGCAAAACACGTTTGTACTGACTCCGATACCTTTAGACGATATATGCCCATCACAGCTGATGTTTACAAGTCAGATGACAAAGATCCAAAGTATGCCAACGACAAATACGGTTGTTCGCGGGTAGGTTTTGTGGTGATTCCTCCTCCAGCGAAAGGCTGGCCACCATTTTCTTTGATTGTTCAGGAGCTTATTGTTGGGGAGGCAGAATTTACTGTTCGAGCTTACAACATCAACACTAATAAAGTAATACAAGGACAAATTGACTTCCTGACGACAAATTAAGACATATTCCTCGTTGAATGAATTTTTTTTCTATGACAAATTTATAATCCATGAATTCATGAGTCTTAGTACGTGGAAACTTTTTGCACACGACACTAAAATACTGCTGTTATACAGTCAAACAATTTGTAGGAGGATTCCCTAAGAAGTACATATTGTAATTTTTGTTATAATGTGTTGCATGGCTCTTCTGTGACTGCTGAAGTGATTTGAAAACTTGATAAAAAGGTTGTAGAAAAGTTCAGGTATCAGTTTCTCTGAACTAATATTAGCATTAATATTTAATTACTAGCTGATTTAAGCGTTGTTTAATCTTAATCAGTTGGCACTTCTCAAAAGAATCTTTGAAAATAAAGTTATAGTTGTTTTATAATGTACGTACATTCTTTTAACATATGTAACATTTATTCTAGATATTAAATTGCAAATAAGATTGAACTATGCATTTTTCGAAATATATATATATATATATATATATGGTTTTCGTTGGGCAAAAACGACTCTTGTGACAAAATACTTACATTTGTGATATTTATCATCTTGCTGATTATATACTTGTATGTACATGTGTGTACTATTTTTCGTGTTACCTATGTAATTAGGTATATGCGCAGATGGGAATTTCTGGCCTCGAGGGCAACTGTTTAGGCAGTAACGAGGAACTGTCTATGTATTTGATTTTTATTCCGTGTTTTTGAAATAAAATATAAATAACTACATAAATCTTCTACATATATATAGTTCGTAATACGTCACTTCAGCTTGAGAGTCAATGGGGTGCAAGATGGGGTTTTTCAAGCACCGGTAAAGATACCGGATATCCCCGTCTAGTATGCAAAAATTGCATTGATTAATCTAGTAACAAATACGTATACATCCGAGTGGCGACAATTACCTGTAATACAATACAACATGGGCAGTGTTGTTTTAATTCCAAAATCTACCTTCAAACTGATAGGGAATCGATCCTACGCGCAGCGACGAAAATTAGGATCGATCCCTCTGCGGTAACATGCGATATACTTTCCGTGCTGCCGTTAGACAGTTCTTTACAAATGTTATTGAACGAGCTGAAGTCAGATCGATTACCGATTGAGGCAGTACCTTATTTTATATTATACAAGTGTTTAAGTCTAATATTGTGTAATATGAAAAGGAATATATCCAAAGGCTTCTGATATTTTAAAGATTTTTATTCAGAGAATGAATGAGATTATTTTACTGCTGAATCGCAAGGTCGGCATGTACTTTATAAACATTTCTGGCTATAATATTTTCGGCGAAATAAAGATTTTTTTTTCAGCTGCTGCTGCTGGATCCACATAAATGATTTCGCTTTAAATCTCTATATTTGGGTACCAGATAGACCCATAAAAGTATACTTTTTCGAACTTGACATTGGGTTCCAAAGTGGTTTTTACGCATGAGTGATTCTAACCTCGATTCGACTCTCAAAGTCAATAGAGCTCATCGAGACATTCCGTTAGATACCCTACATGCCAAGGCTCTGTCCAATAACGGAGAAAAAACTGGTTGTAATGCATGAATGATTTCGTTTTAAACCCCGATATCTAACAAATCATACGTGATAGACTCAAAAGTATATATTTTCTGAACCTACTCAACAAGACCTTTTCATTGAAGCCAGTCCCGAGTCTCTATGATGACTTTGAATTTTGATGACGTCATTTCCGTTCGGGAATCAGATTTTCGAAATGCACACTACTCGGGCTTACGAAAATGTTAGTTTAAACTGTATTTATTTCCACAAATTGTATATAAAAACATGAGTACTTTATTCAAATTAACCAAGTTTGATAAAACGACATACATCAATGAAAATAGTACAAACAAACAAAGAAATTTTTAATCGAATGGATTGGAAAACAAGCTACTTAAAACTTATGAATTCCGTACCAAAATGTTAAATACCCAGAACGTCAAAATTGGTCATAATTCACTAATTTTACGTTCTTTATTTTGGGGTTAAGTTGAATAGATAGTAGCAATTTAAAGTGAAACTGGGCGGGGTTCCTTGAAATAAAATCCGTCCTGTTGTTTATAATAAAGGAGCTCTATTGTTCTCCATTAGCCTGTCGGAACCACTGGCACCAGATCAGAAAGAAAATGCCTCCGTTCGTGTTATAATACCCTACCTCTGGGTATTCTATAAGAACCATGGTCATGAACGGGAAAGTGCACTAACCCGTTTCAATCGTACATTTCTCAAATTAAACGCGCAGTTCGGTGAATGGGTACCTAGTATATTGAACCAAACGATAATTTATCTTCCATCGTGCACCAGTCACATTGTCTCAATATTCCATATTGCTGAGATTATCAACAGATTTTATGCTTTCTCCAACGTTACAGAAAAAACTTGCTTGACCTTCCCTAATGAATATCCGGTCTAGAGGTCACGGCAACGTGCACATGTTTGGCGAAACGTAAACAAACAAAAACAGAATTTAAAAAAATCACAATCTTGCACTAAAACTCGAAATGATGAATGAAATTCATCTTGTGTATGATCTTTAATTTGAAATCGTACATTGGTCTGCATCTGTTCTGGTTATTTTATTCATTTTGCACATTTATGCTGCATTTTCACATTTTAGCGAACACGTGTAGTGAAATGACGATTGACATACATTTTCACAACAGCCAATCAGAATGGTTTTGCAATCTAGAACGGAACTTCACCAAGAAAAAAAAAACAAAGACAAATATCAAACAGTGAATGCCACGTACCAAAATCGCAGCCTCCCCAAAACGAAACCTACAGCACGCAGACGTGCACACCACAAACACACACACATACACGCGCACATACACAAAGCCAACGCATGAGGACAAAACGAACAAACAAAGGAACACACACACATACACGCGCACACACACAAAGCCTACACAAGAGGACAAAACGAACAAACAAAGGAACACAGTGGGGCACCGCCTTGGAACGGTCAGTGGCAAAAACACCACTGGGGAGCTTAAACCGGCTTATGGTGCGCACCCCACCTCACTCTTACCCCCACCATGTTCCAAAGGCACGGGACAGTGTAAATAAAAGTAATCCCCTCCAGGTGAATCTCTAACACACGTAATGGAAACAAAAAGGCATGGCATGTAAAACACAAAAATGCTCGTGTATAAAAATATAAAAAGCAAACTTTTAGAACCAAAAACGTATGTACTCCAAGCAAGTATTTTATGTAACGTTGAAATTCTATAAACCACACGTTGTTTAACTAAGATAAGATGTATTGAAAAAATGTGACCGGTACACAATGGAAGATAAATTATCACTTGTTTTATATCCATAGTACACATTTACCGCACTTCGTGTTTTAGGTATAAAATGCGCCATTGAAACGGGTAAGTATATTTTCCCGTTCATGACCATGGTTCTTATAGAATACCTAGGGGTAGGGTATAACACGTACGGAGTCATTTTCTTTTTAATCTGGTGCCAGTGGTCGGAAAAAGTTTAGGCTCCACTTACTGTTTCTCGGTGACTCACTTAGGCGTGCGGCTCCCTATTGTTAGGTAATCGTCTGCTACACGATAGATATGTAAAGACACCGTTTACTCCACGCCCGACTGATTTCAAAATTTCAAAATGACGGCTTATATAGATAAAGAAAATGATCTAGATCTACACAGACGGGGTTAACAACTATGATACTATAAAGATAAGGATCAGTCTTGTTTAATTTGTTTCAAAACTTATCTCGAATATAGTCGAACTGAGCGATTATTTCGATGGTAAATAAATACAGGCATCCAGGACTTCTTCTTTGGCGAAATCGTAGGATTGACCGCAGGCCAGCGACCGAGGTGTCCGCAAAACGAGGGAAATCTCTGGCATGTCATTCATATACAATGCCTCATTGGCAAAAATCGAACATCACTATTTAGCTTTGCTTGCTGTCTAAAAACTTTTACAATAAACAAGCGTTATATCATGTTAACCAAGCATGTGCTTATTTCATTTATTTGAATGACAGCAGCTCCGTTGGAATGTAATCCTTGGGATACCTGTTGGAATGAACCGTCTTTGCAAAGCTGAAGTAAAATGGAAAAACTTTAAGTATTTATTATTTTAGTTGTTATGTACATGCCATTTCCCTTCAGGCTTTATTGATAACACAGTTTTACTGACTTAGGTTTGAGACAACTTTATGAGTAGTTTATATTCTATGGTGGTCCAGAATATTCTAACAAAATACTGACAAACAGGTTGTTTCAATTATTTCTAAAGTCTGGATTGTTACTGGTTTTCCAGAATCTTCTTTTAAATGGTTTCATTCTATATTTACCTGATACACACCTGGTTAAATTACAGTAAAGTAAATAACATAATGTGTACTAGAATATACTACACATTAGGCACTGGTTACAGTTACATCTGCCTTCCTCAATAATAACCATAAACTGCAATGTATATGTGAGACTTAGTATTAAATATTTCCTCTTTCTTAGTGCAGCCGAGCTTATATGAAATAAACTGTCCGCTACTACTGGATTACACAAAGCAAACCTTAAAGGGAAAAAATGGTGTTGGTAAGTTAATTACGTCTGCTAGGATTTCTTAAGTTATTTAAAGAGGATGAGGTGTCTTTAAAATCAGGCAAACAAATAAGTTAATAATTAAAGGTTCAATATTTGATCTAATGGCGGACATTTTGTTTCCCTGGCAACGCGTACGCTACGTTAAACAAAATGGCGCAACTATTTAATTTCTAAAGAAATATTTGAATTGTATTTACATATTTCTGTAAAACAGTTTCTTCAGCTTTCCCAGCTGTATATTTAAAATATTCACCATGTTTCAATCTTACACACAAGACAAAAAATGGAAGCTATCTTAATGGTTATTTGCTAAGTGACGTCATTGATATACTAAAATGGCTGTCCCCATGATCAGCCATTTTCTTAAATGTTTAACTGCCATATATATTTCAAAAGATGTCCAGTTTACCGCCAGTAGGCAGGTAGACAATATAAGGGCAACAGAATTTAAAACCAGTACAAAAAAAAATACATTGTTTTACAGTGTGACAATTACATGTCTAGCAGATTTTACCAGTTAAATATAGGTATACATGCGCAGAAGGTGTGACTGTACGGTTAAAATTAAACAAGTCAATAGAGAATACCATATGTAAAAGTTATTACAATTTGCAAGTATGCTTTCATGGAATAGATTAGAACCTGTTGCCCAACCCATTTGCCTTTGCAATTTTGTAATTCTATGTATCTATTTGCATGTATATATGAGCAATAAATTATTGTTAAATCAAATCATGGAATAGATTTTGGTCAAATATACGTGACCAAGAAAAATTCGAGCACATAAAATGATTGGTCTAATATCAGTTTGACACTTTAAATATAACTGATGTTATCTTCTAAATATATAAATGGTATCAGGCTACACAAATTGCCTAAATAATTCTCTTTGTATTCACTTCTCTAGGCTGACATTTGCACTCGTTAACATCCAGTCCGAGTGTGCATGAAAAACATTCAAGTAGGTCTGTGTAAAATAACATGATAAATTCAAAATCGGTCACATGGTATTCAACATCAATCTTATTTTCATTTGGAGATTTCATTCTTAAAGAGAGTGGTTGATATTGATGATTTTGTTTCTTTTGTTTTTGTAAGAATAATATGTGTACATACATACATGTATTTCAGATTTACTAATGCAAAATGCTTTTAAATGAAAATGTTTTAACTGTTTAATTCCTTCCCAGTAGGGAAACATGCCTACCCTGACATGGCTCTCCTTGACAATGCTCAATTTCTGTACTTCTTCCGGAGCTAGAACCTGGTGTCCCTATAACGCAATGTCTGTCGCGAGATCGTGTTCCGTTTCCGCAGGTGACGTCACATGAAGACAACGGACCCCAGTCTGACCAGCCACCAGGCGGCCCTTAAAGAAAAGCGAATAGGGGATTTATAATAAACAAGTAGATATCAAATACTGCCTCCAAACAAATATCACATATAACTTCTATGGTAGACAATTTCGCGTTTTAACAAGACGATAAAGTATCATTTATCGTCTTTCCTTCAAACGTTAGCATCTACTCTAACGACAACATTTGATTTTAGCTCAAAGTACAACCTTAAATATTTTGTCGAGGTTTTGTGTCCACTTTCTTGTATGTATTTCGATCAAGAAAAAGTCTTAATTTCGTCAATTAATCAGTTTTCATTTTGTATTATAGAATTGTTTTCACCAAGAATTCAAAATAATCACATTTATTTTATAAACTTGTTTTAATTTTTGTAAAATACTATAAGGTAGTTCTATATTTGACACAATATGATGGCGTCGAAGTCAGACCAAATATTTGTGATATATTTCATACCGTAAACGCAACCGCAAGGTATAAACGGTGTGTTAAAGTTAAATGTCTTAAGTGATGTGTTTAGTGTCCATCATCTTCTAGTCACACGCACGTAGGCACGCACACACACACACATAAATGTGACAAGATGGACGTATCGGCGACAATAACTATCAGAACAAATCAACACCCTTTACAATATTTACAAATTTATTTGCATAAAATGATTATTAACAAAGAATAGATGATTAATAGAAAAAAAAAACTGATTATAAGAAAGAAAAAAAAAAACAGAGTTAAGTATCTCTAGATACAAAGTTCTATCACTGAAAGTTTCTTTGTAACATGACGTGGCACAGGTGTTTCAGATAATTTCGAACTCTAAGTAGCACAAAAAATATAACATATCTTCCAATAAAGTCCCTTTAAACCGTGAATACGTTGACTCCGTTTTGGCTCCCTATGATGGTAGGTGATTGCATTCCTGAGCTGGCTTCAGAGGATAACAAAAATCAGTGTCTTTGCGGTATACGGCACAACCATGGGACGAAAGCTCTGCGCTGGGAAAATCACATCCAGGCGAGTGAAGACAAGTGAACCTCGGGCACTGGACTTCCGGGTTATGACATCACCAGGTAAAATCGTCTGGCGGAAGAAGCTAAAATATATAACATATGGTAAGCACCATAGTAAAACAAATAAGTCAGGGCATAAAACTGCTCCTTTGGGTACACCATACCTCCGTAGGCTCCCATAAATAATACGTGCTACTTTTACAAAATATATGTGCTACTAAGTTCAGACGTCACGTGATTAAAATACGTCACTTATTACTTCCATTATTACTAAAACTAAATAACTTAAAAGACTAAAGTTAAAGTATGACAAAGATATGAAAAGTTTATGATGAAACATTATAGATACGGAAATGATAAACTGCAGCTATTATTTACAACTACAAATTAACAAAATTCAATGCAAATCAAACGTTATACCATAGTTGGCATCGATATAGCATCAAATGCCATACAACAAAACGGACATTGTATGAATATGCTATAGACTGGCACAATATTTCATATTACAATAAAATAAATTACATACATGGTACTAGACTTGCCATATAGATTTATACATTACAGTGCAATGCAGTATCGGCGTTCCATAACAACGAAAATGTTTGACATATGTCTTTTTAAACAGAGTACTTTACAAATATCATGTTACAAATTTCAGTACAAATCTTACATCTTATATAAACGAAACATTTTAGCCTCCTCTTTCGAAATAATTTACAAAAGTCTGAAAAATTTAATAAATTATCCTGACATACCGAAACTAGCCAAAATCACATGCCGAAAAGTAAATGTTACAGAATTATGCAAAATGAACAAAAATTTACCAAATAAAAATCGTAATGCAAAAATCATACAAAAATCTAACAAATAAATTTCTTACCCCGGTCGAGCATAAATTTCTAGCAAGAAAATTTAGTCTGACATAGATTCGTCTAATGTCGGAATGTGGTGTGCGCAAGGCATATCTAGTCCAGTCTATTTGTAGGGTAATGTCCCGCCAAATACTAAATTTCACTGGGACTCACGGCTAATGCGTGAGCTCTGACTATTTTTATTTTCACGGGATTCACGATATAGCCGGGAAATCTGACTACTTTGGCGCGGATTGAAATTGACAATTTGAGGCCTGTTATAGTGGTTTTGGGGATAAAAACATGAATTACTGAAGTTTATAAAATATCAGCTTTCTTATTACTGAACCGAATTTAATAAAATTTACATGGAAATTTAAGTTATGAAATACAGAAAAACATTAGAGGTATTTTATGCGTGAAATCTGACATTTACCTCAATAACTCAAAAAATTACAAAAAGATGCAATACCTGCATTTACACTACAGATACAATAAGGCCCGTATGTCAATTTGTGACAATATATGATAATATATGAACCGTCTTTGCAATGATGAAATACTGAATGAAATAGCATAAGTGGTTTTTGTCACTACAATAATCTGTAAATTTCAATTACAGGATAATTGTTATTTTTTGTTACGCTTTTCCTTCTTAATCAGTTAAAATAAGTGTCAAACTGTTTTCTGTTTCATACATGTACATGTTGACTTGCATCACATAGGATCAATTATGTTGTATTACTATACATATACGGCTGTATCACAGAATTTGATGTTAGTTTCATAAGACACTATTATTGATTTTCATTCAACTGTATCCTTTTAACCAAATGTGACAAAAATGCTTATATAAACAATTAGATCAGAGCATTCGGAACATCATGTTTATAAGCATTAAAATATCACGGAAACTATACTTCGCAATCGTCTTGACTTGACGGTTTAAGAATATTTGTACTGACAACATGAGTTTTATGCTAAACGTAACATGAAAATTTCTGTTTCGAAAGAGTTAACACTTGTCAGTTGTCACACCCAAAGCAAGTTTCTCTCAGAAATCAAAGAATTGTAAAGATAGCCTGTAGCTAGGGGATCGATATTTTTAAGTTAGTTTATTTTAACATTTTTGTTTTTTTAAAATGATGTTCTATTGAAGACTGACTATTTTGAAAAGCAGTTGGACCTCTTAGACGTTCTTGCGTTCATAAAATCACAAAACAAACCGGTAAACGACCCTAGCTGGAAATGTCTCTTCAGTTCGTACTATACATGTACTTGTTCAAAATAATATGTAATTACTCTACAATCAGTGGCTACATTGTCTTTATCAGTGTAATAAAAAGTACCATAAATGAAACTTATAATGTATAAAAGTGAAACGGAATCGATGCCTTCCCCATAGCATAACGGTAGTAATACTGAATATAATACCTTATAATAACATAATAGCTGAGCAGATTACTAAATTAATACTGCATTTGGTGATGCAAGCATGAAATTTGGCATGTGTACTTGTCTTAGCCTACTTTTTTCAAAAAAAACCCGTTAGCTACTTGAAAATTCAAAAGGAAGTTGATTTTTGACTTGAACAGATCTATACCAAGTTTTTTTGTCAATTTTGAAGAAAGGATATCTTTTAAGATATCTTTAGTGTGCAAAACCTAATTTTGATGCACAAAAGACTGGTTTCAAATTCCAATATGTTGTCTTTTTCAAGATGACCGCCATTTCATATAAAAAGTACTAATTTGCCATTTATACTGACGTTCCCATTTCAATTAATTTTAATGTTATAGTCATATAATATATTTAGAGTTTTAAAGAACAGTTTTTGTCTCGCCTGCGACTTTAGAACCTGACGGCGGACTTAGATTTTTCCGGCGACGACGGCGGCGTCAACATTATGTTTGCATGTTAAATCTTTTTCTCAGAAACTACTAAAATTATTGGGTTGAAACTTCACACATGTCTTTGTCATCATAAGATGCTGTACCAGGCCAATTCCATACTCTGACATACATTTCAACAAAACTATTCCCCTTTTTAACTTAGAAATTCCAACGATAAGTTTTCGTATTAAGTCTTTTTCTCAAAAACTACTTAGTTTAATGGATTGAAACTTCATACATGTGTTCATGGTCATTAGACACTGTACCAGACCAAGTGTCATAACTCTGATATGAATTTTAAAAACATTATCCCCTTTTTAAATTAAAAACTTTAATGTTAAGGTTTGGTGTCTCTACATGGAAAATTCTTTACTTATGTCCCTTTATGTCAATCACTGTTTGATTGAACTTGTGGTCAAAATTTATATAACGCGGACAATATTAAAGAGTATGTAACAATTTACGGAGACACATCATTTGATAAACAAAAGATCCGCTTTGTGTCTTAGGTAAAACAATGCAGATCTACTGTACTTGTTTCCTTTGGAAGGCATGTCTCAAAACTTTATATTTTGGCCAATAAGTTGTCCCATTAGCAGCTGCATAGATCTGTACACCTTCCGTAATATTCTGTTTTAAATGCACATTTGATCAGTTCTTTAAAACTATCTGCAAATGGTGGAAACGTTGTCCAGTGTATCTACCAGAGGTTACCTTGTTTCTCCCATCCCCATTCAGCGCAGGATTCACGATTTCTATTTGGCAAAACAGTGCCTGTCCTCAAATGCAACAAGCTCGGTATGATGCAGCACGCTTTGTGTGTTCGGCAAGGCCTGCTTGTGTTGGGTAAAGAGCATCACATGGCCTCTATTTCCGGGCAAATATGTGCAGTCAGTTGCCATCAATGTCTGCTATAGACCTTGACCTGTCATACATAAAGATGACAATTTTTTTCAAGAACCCCTTGTTTTCATTAGATATCACTGGCCGATATATACATAGGTTCTTAATGACATTTGTCACTTCTGGACAAGCACTCCAAGTTTGCCAAACAGCATTTTATCTTTTCCCCGGAAACCTGACACTACATCACAACCTGTAAACGCACGGACGTAAGCAATACCATTTGCTTTCTCATGGCCGATTGATTGAATGACATCTTGCAAATTTGTTTCCTGTCCGCTGACTACCCACAGCTGTTCAAGGCCAAGATCTTTCAGCTCAGAAAATACATGAAAAGCGATGTCAACAATATCTGTGTCTGTAGTTTTTATAACAAGCTGTTTATGACCCTCCACAACAGCGTGTCTTACATGCATGAACATCCGTGTATCGGCTTCCTCATGACTGCATGGCGTCAGACATTCAAGACTGATTTTCTGATTGCATACATGTACAACCTTTTCCTCTCTAGTTACAATTATAATGATAGTTTGTGTGTGCATTTCAACAAGTCTGTCGGTCAAAATAAAAATAAAAACATAAATAAAAAGTTCAGTGTTGTTATCGTTATTCCTCAAGAATCTGCGCCCGTTAGGTGGGATTTTTCCGTTGCTAGTAACCCGTCGTCTAGCAAAATGACCTCGTTTTGAACTGGTTTCAAACTTCAGACTACATTACAAATCTACTGTAATTGTGACCAGAGACGAAAATGCTGAATGCATTCAGGAAATTAGTCTTGAAGGTCTAACGCCATGCAATCATAAGGAAGCCGATACACATACGTTCACGCATGCAAGACATGCTGTAGTGACGGATCACATACAACTTGTTATTAAAACTACAGACCCAGATGTTGTTGTCGTTGCTATTCATGTATTTTTCTGAGCTAATAGATTTTGGCCTTGAACAGCTGTAGGTAGTCTTCTGACAGTGAACAAATTTGATTTGGTGTATATCGGCATATCGGCCAGTAATATATAATGAGGTCAAGGAGGGTCTTAAAAGTTTGTCATTTTTATGTATGATACGTCAAGTTCAATCAAGCAGTGACGGCCATAAAGGGACATAATTAAAGAATATTCCATTTGAGACACGAAAACTTAACGTTGAAATTTCTAATTCAAAAAGGAGGATAATTTTGTTAAAATTCATGTCAGAGTTATGACACTTGGCCTGGTGCAGCGCCTAATGACCACAAAGGCATGTGTTAAGTTTCAACCCAATAAAATTGAATAAACCTAGTAGTTTCTGAGAAAAAGACTTAATACGAAAACTTAACGTTGAAATGCTTAGGTTAAATATAGAGTGATAGGTATTTCAACAACAACACGTATTATGTATAGTTTTTATATTTTTTTTTTATTTTTTTTTTTTTATCTCATCAACGTTTCGGCTAACGCCTTCATCAGGATAATACACATACAAATATAAACAACGGACGTGACGTAACACTTATAAGGTAACGTGAAATGGCGGGAAAACGTTAATCAAAATATCGAAATGCAAATACATATAATTATATCTACAAGGTACTATCCCGGATATGAAAATACCAAGAATTTCCTATAGTAAGATTATATAAAAAAGCGGCGAAAGGAAAAAACGGAATAGTACCCATAGTATATGTGTAAATGTACAACTGCACATGCACAATATTCATGAATTTAATCTATTGTAAATAGCAGTTTTGAATTTAACCCTTCCGGACTTTTTGTTTTTAGTTTGTGGATCCAGAAAGTTTCTTTACAGAGACGGTCAATATTATTTTTCACAATATAAATCGGCATAAATGAGAAGTCATTCATACAATGATTATTTTCATTGAAGTGTGTAGCAACATTGGAAGAGAATGCAGAGTCAATGAAATTACATATATCAAATTTGTGGCTGTTCATACGTTTGGAAACAGGTTGCATAGTTTGTCCAACATACTGCATGTTGCACTTTTTGCATGTTATTAAGTACACCACGTTTTTAGTTTGACAATTCATGTTGTGACGTAAATTGAATGTCTCCTTTGTAACGTGACTCGTAAATGATGTCCCAGTATTAATACGCGGGCAATGTGAACAACGGTTTCTTTTACAACTTTCAGATGCGCAAATGTTCGTACTGTTAGTCGTAAACTCTGAGCTTATCAAAAAGTCTTGCAAATTCTTAGGCCGATTATACGCTACAGTAGGTTTGTACGTATTATGCACAAAATTAACACCTTTGTTATCTGATAACTTTAAAAGATCCCAGTATTTATTAATTGAACGGCCAATATTTGGTAACGACGGATTATATACCACAGTGAATGGGAGTACATTTTCCTTGTCTCGGATTGAGGAATTTAGTGCTTCTCTTTGTGTCATATGTGATACTCTTTCAAAAGCTGCATCTATCACAGATTTGGGATAATTTCTGTCTAAAAAGAAGTCACGTAATTCATGAAGTGATGAATTAAATGAATCGTCGTCCGATATATTTCGCCTATAACGTTTGGCCTGGCTGTAAGGAATTCCATCCTTGCACATTTTCGGATGACATGAAGTGTAGCCGAGATACTGATGGTTGCTTGTTTCTTTCACATAAATATATGTTTCAATTTGAAGCGAATCGCTTTTCGATACTTGAACATCCAAGAAGGAAACGGATTTATTCGATATGGTGTGTGTAAACTTAATATTAGGGTGGAAACTATTTATTTCATTGATGAATGCAGCTCGTCAAGCGAATGGTCCCATATCAGAAACACATCATCAAGAAACCTTTTTTTTGTTAAATATAGAGGTAATTTTCAGAGTTATGGAACTTAGTCTGATACAGCGGCTAATGTCCACAAAGGCATGTGTGAAGTTTCACCCCAATAACCCTAGTAGTTTCTCAGAAAAAGCTTAACATGAAAACTTAACGTTGACGCCACCACCGCCGTTGTCATCGCCGTCGCCGCTGAAAAAGCCGTCAGTTCCTAAAGTCGCAGGCGAGACGAAAACTGTCCTTAAACACTCTAAATATGTTAGTTGATTATATACATGAAAATTAATTTAACTAGGAACGTCAATATAAATGGCAAATAGTACTTTTTCATGAAATGGTGGCTCTCTTGAAAACAGAAGCCGTAATGGATTTAGAAACCAGTCTTTTGTGTATAAAACTAGGTTTTACACACTCAAGACATCTTAAATGATACTTTTTCCTGAAAATTGACAAAAAAGATTCGGTATTGCTTTGTGAAGGTATCCGATCCACAAATAGGTAAATTTCAGTAGTATAAGAAATACCGCTTTTGGCCCGATTTTTTCAATTTTAATTAGCCACCTTCTTTTTAAAAATCCAATGCCGGACAATTAAAAAAAGAAAAAAAAGATTTTAACAAATTATTGTTAAAACCTATAGTAAAATAAAGTAAATCTATTTTTAATAACATTTATTTTTAGTAACGTTTACAATGTAAACGTCTATTTTTATATTTGAAATACCATGCACAATGTTTGTGTTTATTATTAGTAACGTTTACAATGTAAACGCTTATTTCTTTACGTGTTGTATTGAGATGTGAAATATAAAATAATTGTTTGTTCGTTTGCTCTTTGATTGTTAACTTTTAGTATTTTATACAATAAATCATACAACGGTACTTTATCTTGTAAACATTTAATGAAAAATAAACAATAATATCCACAAAGCATACTTGTTTTGTCTTGATATTGAACATTGTTGTATTTTACATTTTGGTATATACTTAATTACTTCTTTTGGTGGAGGAAGTCCAAATGGGTCGAAGTATATTTTACCAATATAACAAACCCAATGTGTTCCAGGACCAACAGAGTCGTCCAAATTTATAATTCCACATTCAACCTTTTCTTTTAATTTTAATAAATTATTTCTACTAAATACACCCCTAAAGTTTTTAATTTTTAATTGTTTTACCCATTGTTCAATTTCAAAGTTAGAAATAGGTTTGTTTATAAATTTTATTTTTTTTTTACTATAGGAATTCGTCTGTAAGGTCTCCGTTGTGAATCAATCTGTAGTCCTTTTCCACTTAACAAAGATTTAATCAAAGGTATTCCTAGACTAGCAGCCAACATACCTAAAAACCCACCGTCTTGTTTTTGTTTTTGTGTTAATTTAATCACTCCAGATCCTACTAGTTGCTTTCTTTGATTAGGTGTAAGATATGGTGATATCATATTTCTTATCATTAGCTACCGAAATCATACCATTTCCAAGTATTTTACTAACACCAGTACTGGCTAGCCCAGACAAAGCACCAATGCCTAGAGGGCTAATATTTTTGGAGTATTTTTGCTGCATTGGAAGAATTGTTTTTCCTAAAACCAGCTATACCTCCTAAAATCCACCATTTTGACCTTGATGGACATTTGTTTTTTTGAAATTGTAATTTCTAATCCTTATTATTTGCAACAGCTTTTTAAATTTGATTAATTTGTGTTTTTTTTAAAAAAGTAAAGGGAAGTTTCCACTTAATTGTTCATGTTTTAAATCTAAAATTATGTGGAATTTTATTATAAGCTTGTGCTAAATTTTTCTTTGTCCTCTGAAAGGGTTTTAACTTTATTCATATAATTTGATCCCAAAATTATATAAATTTATATTTATTTATTTAAACATAACAAGTTCTTTTCCCAAATAGTATTTATTTCACTGTTTCTCATATATACAATTGCGTAAATACGATATCTTGCAGTGGGAAGTGCAGTTAACTTAATTGTTAATTAATCTGCTTAGGATCTTCTGTAGTTATTTTTATATTTAAGTTAAAATGAACAAATCCAAATAATATTAAAATTGATTATTTGCAAATTCCGTATTTAAATTATTTTGTTTAAATAATAATTAATTACATATCATATATTTGTATACTTGGTATTCTGTTTGGATAAAAAAAACCCATTACCAATTCAAGACGACAAGAGCTCAAAATAGAATTATAATATATCTGCTGCATTAAGTTTTAAATGTATCTAATAAATGTGGATTATGTATTTGTGCATTATTTTTATCAGGTCGTTGTAATAAACAAATAATGTTGTGGTTTTGTTACACAGCTGTTATTCTAAAGTTGTATTAATCTGTTGTGTGTCACTTGATTGCATCATCTTTTCCCCGAAGGTATGACCATCTTGCTTTTTTAAATTTCTTTCAGAATTAGATTAAGTCCAAATTCATTGAAAAAAAAGTGGAACAAAATTAATTTAGTTACAATTACTTCTACCAGCTCAGCAGCATTAGCTCTAAAATTAATTCATCATCATCTGTCAGCTTTTAGTGTTATTTGAATTTGATTTGGAGGTTTATAATATTAGTTTCTAAACCTGAAAAAATGAATAATTATTTAATGGGGAATTTTGCATTTACCTTCATTTCCACCTTGGATTTTAAAAACTTCCCAGTAGCAAAACCTTTATTATATCCGGCTTGGTCACCTACTGTCAGCAACAGCAGTAGTATCTAAAGAGATAAATTCATTTGTTCCAGTTGATTCTGCATAATCATTAGATAGTTCAATAAATCCTTTACATTTACTACCTTATATAAAATTTTACAATCATATACAATTTTTCCCTTTTTTTTTAACCACTAATTGATCAATTAATGAAGCTGTTATTAATTAAGCAATTTGATCTCATCAGCATATTATTACATTGCAAGCTTATTTACTTTAAAAATTACTTCAAAATAAACCCTTAAACCAATCAAAATATGAACTTCTATATTAATTGTAAAGTGATATCCTTTTATTGTTGTTTAACATTATTTCCAGGACAGATATTAATGCTGTATCTAATTGAATAGGAGTTAGTTGTATTTTCGCAATATTCTTTTGTTCTAAACATGTATATATTATATATTATTTATTTTTTTAATAAAGTTAAAACTTTTTTTTTTTATAATTAATCTGTTATACGTTTTTGTTGAGCTGAAATTCCAGACGAGCTAAAGCTCCGATACTGACAATATTCTATTTATTCTCATATAATATCCCCCTCATTATCATTATATTTTTATTATTATTTTTATATTATTTTTATGTTATTTTTTCTTGTAATTCCTTGGCAATTAATTACCAACTGCTGGAGAGGTTTTTTTTAAGTTTTTCAACAATTTTATTAGTATCTCCCGTGAAGCTTCCAATAAGTTTTGCTGCGCTAAATTTTCCAACTTCTGTTCCAACCTTTTTTTTTCCATTTCAAGTGCTGCTTTTCCTGCTTTCCAAAGCTTTTTTTCCAGCTGTGCTAATTGAAAATGCGGCTGAACTTTAAAGCAATTTCGTTAAAGTGTCAAAGATCCCTGTTCCATGTATGATTTTTTTCCCTGTGTGAGCACAAATAAATAAATATTCCTTTATTTTTGTCATAAACTTTCTTGTAATTTTAAAACTAAAATTTATAATTTCATATTTCTTTTAAAATTAGTGTAAAATTGTTTCAACCTCATTAAAATTAATTATTTACCAAATACTTTCTGTATATATATTCTAATTGAATTTTTTAATATATTTATTAATTTCAGAATATCCAATCTTTGTGGTTCTTTTGTAAATGGATAAGTCTTGTTAATCGCAGTACTTAAAGCATGATATTATCATGAAAATTACCTAAACAAGTGAATTATCAATAAGATCACAATGAATGTAAATTGTATCCACAGAGTTAGTTATATTGGTGTTGTAGTTCCATTCGTATTTTTTTAAAATTTTTTTTCTCAAATCCAAGTAATGTATGAAAATTTGATATTTCCAAATCCAATTTAAAAAATTATCTGTAATTGAATCAAATCTTAAAACTACTTAAATCAAATTCCAATTATTGGAGCAATTTCTGATTTACCCAAATTCATAATCATCATTATTATTAATGTTTCCTTAGGTAATTTTTAATATCAGGTAACTGAAGAAAATTTGTAAATATGATATCTTTCCATTCTTTCCATTATTATAACGAATTCTTTTAATTTATATTCATCACTAATATTATGCCAAGAGTAGGTCTAGTGTTAATACTATCCAAACCAACAACATAAGTTTATTTTTATTAAAATTAAAGAACGACTAAATCTGATTGTAAATCACTTGGTTTATTTTTATCATCTTTAATGTTTCAGAACTTAATACTATTTTTTGTTCCCTTTTTTATATTCAAGAAAAATAATTTTTTATATACTTTTCATGTTGTTCTGGTAACAATTTTTTCATTTTTAATAGTTCATCAATTATTCTAATCTTCTTTTTTAGTTCTTATTATTTTTCAGCATTAATTGAACCACAAATTAACTCAATTCATTAACCAATTCTTTCGATACATGGACAAGTCATAACCTTGTCCCCTAATTACTTTTTTAAATTTCAAAAGATCTTTTATTGATAGGTAATCTGATTTTTGTTAATTCTTTGAATATTTTTTCTGAATGAATTGAATGTTTTTTATTATTGTTTTATCTTTTATTAATCAAATCAATCAAATCATTATTACTTTAGTGTTTATATTCTTTTCCAGTTATTTGATCCTTAGCAATTTAAATTTTATTTTACCATAAAGTTTATTTAAGAAATAATTAAATTACCTATTGTATTTGGTGAAACTTTATATGGGTTATGATATCTTTTTCCCTTTTTCCTTTTCTAATTCCCTCGGGAGTCATCAATCATTTTTGATAAGCGTTCACCATATATTTTAAGATTTTTTCTGTTGATTTTAACTCCGAAACATACTCCCCTGCAGCCATAGGTTCTGCATTTGAAAATTCAATTATTTCATCTGAATTTATTTTACTGTGTTTATTTATTTTACGAGTACTAATCTTTAATTTTCGGTAAGTTTTTTTCTTGTTTTTACCCAATCATCTTTATCTTTGTTTATTACAAACTCTGATAATACAGGTAATTTCCAATCTGACAATACTTTCTTTATCGATATTTATATCTAAATTTATCACAAATTTTCTTCTGATTCATCAGTTGTTTCACCTATTTCTTCTGCTAATTCTTAGGAAATTTCTAGTGTCTTCAAATCATATCTCCCTCCCTTCAACCCATTTGATCTTCAGGAGACCATGTAATTGGGGTGGTTCTTGGGAAAAGCTGTGGTAACCCTGGTATGTTTGTATGTCCCTTTTATTTCATCATAGTAATGTAATTGTTGTTTTTTCAGGTAATGTTTTAAACTGATTGTAATTTTTCTTTTTAACTTTTTTTTTTTTCAAAATTTGGGTTAAAAAAATTTTCAGTGTACTATGATTGTGTTCTTATTTTTTTTATTATTTTTTCAAGATTTTCTTTTCCAATTTTTTTTTCTTATTCTTTTTTCTTTAAAGTTTTTTTGTTTATTAAAATGAAATAAGTAAAAAAATGAAAAGATAATGAAAAAATAATGTAAAAAAATGTATTATTTTTAAATGGTTAAATTTGATCAAAAAATGATAACCCAATAATTTAACATTTTTTTTATGAGTTTTTGTTTAGATGTTTTGTGGTTTTGGTTGGAAAACAAATACTTAATGCTTTTAAATTCGAAAATTTTATATTTGAAAAATTATTTTAATGCAAAAAAACTAGAACATTAATTGGATTTATTAAAATTAAAGTAAAATTGAAAAAAAATTTAAATAGATCAATGAAATATTGAATATCAGTGACAACCAAATTAAACCTTTGTGAGATCTTAAAAAATCAGAAAAAAAAAAAGTAGAATTTTTGTGTTTTTGTATGTGAAGATAAAAAAGTTCAAAGAAATAACAAAATATTTTTCGGAGTCAAAAAAATGTTTGTTTTTTTTATTTAAGTAGTTTACTATAAAACCCAAAAAAGATATTAAATTAAAATTTCACTTATTTTTTTTGAAAGTGGGTAAACGAGAAAATGTATGATTTGTAATAAAAAAATATAGATGGTTCTTTTGTAATGAACAAATCAAAAAAATATGTTTTTTTTATATTGACAAACCCCAGGGTTTTTTAGAAAAAATTTCTGGAAATAAAATGGGATTTTTAAAAATATAGAAAAATAAGTGAAGAAGAAAAGTAAAGTTAAATTTGTTTGTTTTAAAAGTGATTATGTCTAAAAAAAAAATACAAAAAAAATTGAAAAGGGCATGGGGTATATTTACAGAAAAAAGGAATTGATAACACAATGAACAGGATTAGATAGGGGGGGTAATAAAATAAAAATAGGAAATCCAGTAAATCCCCGATGTGTTTCAGAGATTTTTGTTTAAAAAAATTCAAGTGTAAAAGGACTTAATCTTTAAGAATCAAATCTATAAACAGACATAAGAAAAAGAATAAAATATTGAAGAATTAACAAAAGATTTTAAAAAAAATAAAAAAATTCATTATTAATTAATCAATTAAAGGGTAAAATTGAAAAAGGGAAAATGAAAGTTTTGGGTTGATTCTATTAAAAAACTTGGGGAAAAATTGATTTAAAAGATAAAAAACAAAAAAGAATTTTTTTCGAGTCTTTTTTAAAAATTTTTATTCACCCAAATTCAAGAATTAAAGATAGAATGTTTTAAAATAAAAAAGAAAAAAAAGACAAGATTATTGAAGCGGGGAAAAAGTTACAAAATATGTATCAGTTAAAAATTCGGAAAAAAATAAAAAAATAAATATTGAAATTTGAAAAAAGCATAAAAAATTTATTAGAATTTTTTTAAATAAACTTCCCGAATAAAAAATTAAAATTGGGAAAAAGGCAGCTTCAAAAAAGGGTGATGTCTTTGACCGCATTAGAGGGTTTTAAAAAAAATTTAAATTCAAAAAATAAAATGATTTTAAAAAAACAAATTGGGGAAATTGGATTAGTATTGTTGAAAAACCGTCAAAATTTTAAAAAGTATCCCAGATTTAAAGGGAAATATTACAAAAAAATTACAAGATGTATTAAAAATTTTAAATTTTAAAAGTTGAAAAAAACATAAAATGATTGGACTTGTATTTTTAAAAAATCTTTAAAAACAAGGAGATTTAAATTTCTGTAATATTTAAAGAAATTTAAAGAAATTTAATGATCTTTTTAAAAAAATAAAAATGTTTTTGGTCGTAGTTAAATTTATCGATAAACAAATAAAATTCAACCCATGCTAATACTCAAGAAATTACTGCAAATATTTAAAGCAAAAACCCATTAATGTCGAAAAAATTTCCCCACTAATACTCAAGAAATTAAAAAAGGGAAAAAAAATGTTTTCTTAAAACAAGAAAAAACAATTAGCTAGATAAAAGGAATACTGTTGATGGGTTTATCGGTTTTGGGAAGTTGCCACAAAAAAAACGAGTTGGGGATTTAGCTGAAAAAAATTTTTTAAACTTAAAAAAAAAGACGGGAAAAATAAAAAAAAGGGCCGGAGGAAGGGGGCAAAAAGTGTTTCTTTTTAAATTTAATTTTTAAATAATCATTTTTTTGTTTTCATACAAATGAAAAAAGTTTTTTTTTTTTTTTTTGCCCGTCGGGTCCCTGGATACTTCAACTAAAAAAATAGGGCCGTCTGAACTATTTAAATTTATTTGAAAATAAGACCTGGAATTTGTAGTTTTTAAAGATTTTATAAACAAAAACCAAGGGAATAAAAAAATAGAGGGACGGATATGTTTTTTGAGTGGGTTTTGCGATCAAAAAAAAACCGGAACTTATAAAATTGAATTAAGATTTTTTTTAAAGGGTGGAGCTCCCGGGTAAACCCGTAAAAACCCGACTAAACCCAATTCAAATTTTATTTTTTAGGGGCAAAAATAATAGACCTCAGGTTAAAGTTTTTTTTTTTGATATATTTGATAATGTAAATATAAAGTGAGGCAGTGAGGATTTTGCCCACTGAAAAGTTAATATCAAAGTATAAGAAAAAATTAAAATTTAAAAAAAACCCAAGGGCAATTTTTGTATTCACCCTTAGGGACGATTCAGCATCTACAAAATTAAACTTTTAGCTTTTGAGGGGTAGTTTTTTCAGTTTTCTAATATGGGATGAACCTGTATCCTAAAATTTAGTAACCACTTTTGGTTTAAAAGGGTTTTAATTAAAAGCTTAATTAATTTCTGTGTTTTTATTTAACGGGAAAAATTTAAATAAGGGGGAATTTTCAAAAATATAAATAAAAAAGTAAATAAAATAGAAAGTGGACGTGACAAAATTTAAAAAGGGAAAACCCCCATTTTTTTTTTAAATGTTATACCCAAGATACCGAGGGGGGGATTATTTCAATAAAAAACTGAAAATTTGTATTTCCTGGTTTAGTTAAAAAGGTAAAAATGCCCCCAATTTAAATTTTTAATTGTATTTTAAATTATTCTTGTTGATGAAATTAAATTAGAAAAAGGAAAGAACCCTAAAAAAAAAATAAAAAAAAAGGGGAAAATGTAATTCTTCAAAGTTACGTTTTAAAAAATAACAAAAAAAATAAATTTTTCTTTTTTCTTTTAAATTTAAAGCAAAAAAAATTTTTAAAAAAAAATGATGTTATTTATATTAATTTTTTAAAAACTTTACGATTTATTAGTTAACAATTTATGGTTTTTATAATTTAAGAGTAAGCTAATGTATCAAAAACCTTATCAAGAATATATCTTTTATCGTCATAAATGAAAAAGTGTTTTTTTAAAAACATAAGGGGAAAGATTGTGTTTATCAGAACGAATAACTTTAAAAAGGGTTTTGGAAATTAAAAAACCTTTGGGGTTGGGTTTTAAACCCCTTTAATCTTTTAAATTTTTATCCCAATTTTATTGTTTTTTAAAACCAAAAAAAGTTTTTTAATTCCCTTTACTTTTTTTAAAAATTAACTTCGTTTTTAAAAAATTAAATAATTTTACTTTTTAAACCCGCCCAATTCAACAATGGGAATGCCGGCGGGCTTCATTTTTAAAAATTTTAAAAATTTACTTTTTTTTTTTATCAAAAAAAAATTTTGAATTACTTTTCTAATCATATTATCAAAAAAATCTTGCCCTTAAAAAAACCCTCATATGACCTTTGGTTTTTTTTTTCCCAAAACATAATGAATCGTGTCAGTAAACAAAATTTTTACAAAAACCCTCGAAACTTTTCCTAATGAAATTTTAAAATTAAAAAATCATACTTTAAATTTTTTTGATAAACTAGAATGCACATTCCAACATAAAAAGGTTTTTTAAATTTAAAAAAACTTTCTTTTATTCTTTGAATACCAAAAAGGTTAGATTTTAAACATCGTTGAACTAAAAATAAAGGGTTTTGGGCTATGTTTTTAATAAAATATTTTCTTCTTTGTTTTTAATTTAATTTTAAAACCCTTACGAAAATTTTCTCCACGTTTCCGAATACGGGTTTTTTCTTTTAATTTAAAAAAGCCCTTTTAAAAATAAATTTTTTTTGCTTTAAAATTTTTTTTGGTATTAAAAAAAAATTTATACTTTTTTAAACCAAGGACTTTCGTCAAAATTTAAATTTTTATGTTTTTTTGTTATTTTAAACCCCTAATTGTGTATATAGTTCAAGATTTTTATAATGAATACATAATTTTTTTTTCATTAAAGTTGGAACCAATTTCTTTACTTTTTACTTTTTCCTATTTCAAATTTTTTTTAAATATTTTTACTTTAATCAGAAAGCCTTAAATCTGGTTTTTTAAATTTTTTTCAGGAGTAAAAAGGTAATCTTTAGGGGTTTTTATGTAATTTTTTTGGGATATTAAAGATACTTCAACTATAAAGTTGTTTTACCTTTTGAAATTTAATTTTTAAATTGTTTTTCGGATATAAATTTAAATTTTCCCCAAAAAGGGGAAAGGTTTTGGAAAAATAGCCCCAACCGAAAAGGTTTTTTGGCGTCGAGGTACATAATGTATTTACTTTTTTCTTTTGGATTTTTATTTTTCTATATTTATTGTTTGTTTACTGTATCTTTTTGAAATATAACTTATTCCTCCTCTCAGTCCCTTTTAATAAAAGATACATATAAATATCATTTTTTAAAATTTAAACCTTAATTCCAGTTTTTAACATTGCATCCCAAGCAAACCCCAGGATACAAAAAATAATGAAAAGGATCTAATTTGTAGTACTCTAAACATAGTTTTCTAAAATTTTGGGAATTACATCAGCAAAAAAGAAATACGCGTTTTTAAATTAGATTGAAAATTTCCCCCATTTTTTTAAATTTTAAAAATTTTTTCCAGATTTTTTTAGCATGTTGTATTCATTATCAGAAATTTTTAGTTTTTTTTAAAAAATTGAATAAAATTTCTTCTTTAAAAGGGTTTAATTCTGTTTCTTTAAATTTTTAAAAAATGAATCCATGTAATCATAGGATAAAACACCTTTTGTCTTTAATAAATTTAATGTTTCACAATCAAATTTTGAGTTAAATTTTAAATTCGGGGAATATTTTTTATTTAAGTTACCCAATGATTGAGAAAATTAAATTGGAATGAATCAATAAAGCCCAAGTCGAAATAAAAATCCCATATATCTTTCCATATTGTTGGGAAATAACATTAATTTTTTTTTAAATTTTCCCTTTATTTTGCTGCAAAATTAAAATGCCGTCAAAACCCTCTTAAATTATGAAAAAAAAGGGGGAAATTTTTGTGTGTTATTTAAAAAAAATTTAAAATATTAAAATTTTTGAGTGGGCATTTCCCTCAAAAATTTTCCTGTTATAGGGAAAAGGGTTTCCCCTTACTTTGATTAAATTTTATTATTCTTTTTCACAGATATGACAAAACTTTTTTTTTTTAAAATTCATTTCTTCTTTTTTAGACATTCTTTTTCTTTTTAAAATGTTTTTTAAAATTATTTTTTTCAATATTCCTTTTCTCAAGCTTTTTTTTCAATAAACTTAAAAAACTGTTTTTTTTTTTTTTGGGGCCCTTATAAATTTTGGGTTGGGTTTAAATTTTAACTTTTTACAAACAAAAACAACTTTATAGCCCTAAAACCCCAATCTATATGATTTTGATATGGTTAGAAATGAAGATTCAGTTGTGGTTTAAAACAGTTAAACTTTTTTAGGGTTTTTGATTCAAAATCAGCATAAAAATTTCAAAAGGTTTTGAAAACCTTTTTGATAATTTTTAAATTGTCCCTTTTCTTCCCTCTTTTTGGGTTTTTAAAACCCTTTGGGTCCTTAATAGCTAAACCCAAATTTTGGGAAAATGTTCATTTAAAATTCTTTTTGTGAAAAATTCTGTAAAAATGATTTTTCAAAAATGTTTTTTTTTGTTGATCTTTGGTTTTTTTTAAACATTAATTATTTAAAAATCTTTTATCCAAAAAATAAGGGTTTTTCTGGGTCTTGGGGTTTTTCAGGGCGCCGGGTTTTTTTTATCATTAGTAATTAGCAACATTTCACAGTTTCTTGGGATTGATTTTTGATATGTAAAAAGGAAAAAATATATTTTCCCCTTTATAACCAAATTTTATTAAATATATTTCATTTAAAACTTCAATTTAAAGGGATTTTTTTAATGTAAAGGAAATTTAAATTTCCCGTAAAAACAAGTCGTTTATATGTTTTTTATATTTTGAAAAATTTTTAGGATTTTTTTTAAAAAAAAAAATTTGTAAGCCAAATTTACACCTCTAAAACATTCTTTCATCATTTTTTTATATTTTTTAATCCTTTCATTGATGTTGTTAAGGTTTTTGGGTTTTTTCTAAATAACTTGAAGCAGCCCAAAGGATTCTTATAATTTTTTTATTATTTGGGGATCAATTGGGCTCTATTCTCAGCCACTTCCTTAAAAAATCCCAAATTTCAATTCTATTTATTTTTCATCCCAAAAATTGATGTAAAAATTTTTTTTAATTTTATTTGTTTTTAATAATTTCTAAAGCCTTTTATTGAAAAAAAAAATTTATTTATATATTGTATCGTTTTTTCCATTTTTGCAAAAGTTATTTTTAAAAAAGTTTTTTTTATCCTTTTAAAATTTTAAGTTCAGTTTAAAAATATTTCATTAAAAGGGGTCGTTTATAGTTTAATATAAATTTATTCTTTGGATCTTGTCTATATGTAATTTTAATTTCAAATTTTTTTATAAAATTTTTTTTGTAGATCTTCGATTTCCCCTCTATATATTTATTTTTGAAAAAAAAACTTCAACCCAAAAAGGGTTAAAAAAATAAATTTTAAAAAAAATAATAAAATAAAAAAAAGTTTTTAAAATTTTCTTTAAGAAGAATTAAAAATTTTTTTTAAACTTATTCTTTTTCCATTAACTTTTGATAAAATTTCCCCATTTTTAAACGGTTTTTTCCCTTCAAACCCCTTTTTATTAACCCCGATTAATACCCCAAAATTTTTTAAAATGCTTTGTAAGTGCTTCTATATTTTTTTCTTCATTAGTTTTCACAGTCGGTTACAATAAAATTTTTTAGGATTGTTTCGATAAAATTTTTTTGGTTGGGGCAACCCCATAAACTTTCATCATTTTCTTCTTAGTTAATAGACAAACACATTTCCCCTTCAAAAAAAATTTTTTTTAAAAGATAAGGATTATAACATTTTTTTTAATTTATCAAGGGCCTGTTTTTATATTTTTCGCTAACTATTTTATCAAGTTTTGATTTAATAAAATTTTTCTTTTTAAAAACTTTCTTATATGAATTTTTATTTTGGTTCATTATTTCTCCCAAAGTGCTAGGGTAATTTTTTGGGATAAAACATTCTATCTACCCTTTTATTAACCATCTATATATAATATAATTTTTTAGGAAAAAAAAACTTTTTAAAAAAAACACGTAAAATTTAATACGCTTTTTCTTCTTTTTTTCTTTTATTCCCTTAAGTTTAAATTCCCTTTATAGGGATTTCAAGAGGTGTTGAATTTTTTTTTTTTCTGATTTTTTAAAAGTATTGGAAAAATATCCGAGTAACTTTATTTGGATCTTCTTTATTTATTTTCCAAACCCTGCTTTTGTTATAAGTTGGTTTTTTTTTTTGTGATGATTTTGTTTTTAAAATAAATTTCTTGTCGTCAAATTTTAGTCTGTTAGTAAATTTTTGGGAATTACTGATGGGAAAAGCACCCGCCAAATGCTTTCAAAACAGGAATAGCTGGAAAAAAGTACTTTTGCAGCCCGAACAACCAAAAACACTGCTGTAATATATAAAACCGGGGACTTACTTCCCACAAAAAATTTTTTAACTTTTTCTGTTTGCGCTTGTTTAGTTAAGTAATAATTTTAAATTTATCTATTGTTTTTTATTCCATTATTATTAGAAAAAAGTTTTTTTTTACTCATTTTATAATATATTTTTTAATTTTAAAATTCTTCCCAAATTTAAAAATGGTACCCAACTATTAAAATTTTCAATTTTAACCCTTTTCCCTTTTACTAAAGCTAGTTTTTTCTTTAGGTTTGTTAATAATTTTTCTATTCTAAAAATTTTGTGTAAATGGTAAAAGTTCTTGTTCGTAAAATGGGGCCTTGAAAATATTTTAATTTTTTTAAATCTTTTTAAAAGGGTATGTTCTTGGGTTTGTATTTTTAAAATTTTTAAATTATAAAAATTTCCCCTGTCCAGTTTTGGGGTATATCCTTTTTTTAAAAAAGTCCCTTTTTGTTTGCTTAAACGAAACTTTGATCACCTATTTTAAATTTTGCTTTGTTTGGTTCTTTTAAAATTTTTATATAAGTTAAAATAAAAAAGTACCTTTATTTAAGTTTTTATAGCTTCGGTTTTGGTTTTCATTTTTATACAGAGGTTTTGTTTTGTTTTATTTTTTCAACCCTTTCCCGTTAAAATTTTCTAAATAAATATTTTTATTTGCTGTAAAAATTTCCCCATTATTCTTTTTAAACTTTTTATTAAATCTTTTTTGAATTTCTACAGCCCTTTCCTTTATTAAATGTGGGGACATGTTAAATTTTTTATTTATTCAAAAATGATTCAAACTTTTTATTATAAAATTTTTTCCCTTTTTACCATAAAATTTTTTCGGTGTTTGGTTTTTCAGAAATTTTTTTTCAAATGCCCTTTAGTAAAGATTCTCCGGTTTTTTTTTTTAATGGAATAAAACCCCAAACATATTTATTAAAATATAAAAAACGGTTAACAATCTTTACTCCTTTATTTACAAAAAGGGTTGCATGTCAACTAAATCGATGCCAAGTTCATCAATATAATTTAAATATCACTCTTGTTTCCCCAAATTTCCTTTTAAATTTGGTTTTTGTAATTTTTTTGTAATTCATCGGGTCCATGTTATTTGGGGGTAGTTTAAAAATTTGGGTCTCCCCCTTTTCCCCTTTTTTGATTTTTTTCCCAGGGCCAAAAGCGTGGGATTTCGTTTTGATAGCTGGGTTTTTCAACTAAATGTTTTGCATCTTTTTTCCAAAAAGTTTTTGATTTAAATTTTTTTTAAGTTAAAAAAACATTTTTTTTTTTCCCTTCACTTTTTCTTAGTCTTGAGTCATGCAAAAAACATGGTCCATACATACTGCATCCAGTTCATTGGGCAGGGGGTCCAAATTTTTGGGGGTTTTCTGGCCCCCAAAATTATATCCTGGAAGTGTTAAACCTTTCTTTGGTAACAAAGGTAACATTGCTTTATGGATATCTAATTTACCTCCAGTTTTGTTTTTAACGAATTTTGATTTCGTTTTTCCGCAAGATTTACATTTTGCTTTTATCATTAACCTCCCGTTTTTTGTTGTAACAAAGTGAGGATTTACATTATCTGTAAATTTTCTTTCTTTCAAACAATATATTTTATTCTGTAAACTCATCTTATATTATATATGTTTAAAACTTTTTAGTCTGTTTAAAATCTGTGGTTTTTAAATTGTCCGGCATTGGATTTTTAAAAAGAAGGTGGCTAATTAAAATTGAAAAAATCGGGCCAAAAGCGGTATTTCTTATACTACTAATTTCGATGCCTGGTGACCCCATGCGTTTTGGGTATCATTTGAAAGAGTTGTGTCTGCTGAACAAGAATTAGTAAATAAAATGACTATAAATAATATGCACCGTAACACTACAGACATGTTTTTGACCGCGAAATGATAAATTTTAGACTGTAATAAATGGATTTCTGTTGAAGTATCATTGAAAACTATAAAGTAAAAAACAAATAAAAAACATATTTTTGTAATGTAATTTATATTTTCTTTTTCAGTATATAAAACACTTTCAAATGATACCAAAATTATATAAGCTTACCAGGCATCAATATTTTATACATTCTAATAGTACTGTTATATAGAACTTGCTTATTTGTGGATCGGATACCTTAAAGTAAAAAGACAACTTCCTGCGGCGGCAATCTTGAAAAATGGTCGCCATTTTGAATTTTCAAGTGGCATTTTATAAAACGTAGGCTCAGACAAGTACACATAAGATAATAGGTAAGGGTAGATTTCTCGGAAGCACAGAGCACCAAACAACACAGCCCCAGAGCCACGCATTTACATAGTAGGCCCACAACAAAAAGAGGCTGCAATGGAAAAATATTGCAGACGGGTTGCTTCAAACATCCAGCAAGTACATATTAATATAAGCTAAATATTGATAAAGGGGAAGGAAACGGTAAGGGACGAAATGGGGTCGGGTGTGGGGGAGGAATCCGAAGAGAAAAGTTGAACAAGGACAAATATACCTAACTAGAGGCATGTACTGGTTTTTCCCCAGGAAAGACGGCTTTGCGTGTATCGGTGCTATGCACCGGGCACGTTAAAGAACCAGACTGACTATTCGAAAAGAGCTAGGCTAAGTTAGCCGGACACGTCTGAATATGAGAAGTTCTCTCTGTTCTAGGGGCTTTATCTAACTCTGTCCCTCTGGTCAGATCTCTCTGTGTCTGTACTAGAAGAGAATGATTTCGCGCCTTGTTATGCTGCAGTTGCTATATGTAAAGCGTCTTTTTATTACAAATAAGCTTTTTCAGCAGGGCTACCGTTATTATAAATTACGTAAATACTTTTCTAAATTTTACTATCGTAATTCAGATTTGGTTTTAAAATACAATAGCAATTTAAAATCACTTCTGCGGGAAGGTATATCAAAACCCGCTTTTTATGGGGATGTGGTTTACAAACTTCGTAAGATTTTGGGTCATGGCGGTTTCCCATTGTATTTAATAAAGTAATTAAACGTTTTATGAAAAGAGGTTATGACCCAACTGTTTTGAGACACACCGCATGTTTGGTGTTCAACCCTTTTACAATTGAACGCTACGCTTTCCTCTTTGATTGTGTCTGACGGATCAGATGGAGGACTCTTTGATAAGTAGTTCTTGTATCCAACCAGGACTGAGCTATTTGGATTTCCGTCTTCTGGCCTGTTTTGTCGGGCCCTTAAGGGTGTTTTCCTTGTTGCTCTGTCTTCTGCAAATGCATTGAGTACATGCGTTTTAGGTTCTTAAGGATTGCATTTTTATATTATATCTACAAGGGCATCTTTGTGTCTTAAATTACATACCTTCTGTTGCCTTTACGTATGTTAGGGTTTCACCTGGCGGGGATTACTTTTATTTACACTGTCTTGTGACTTTGGAACATGGTGGGGGTAAGAGTGAGGTTAGGTGCACCATAAACCGGTTTAAACTCCCCAGTGGTGGTTTTGCCACTGACCGTTCCAAGGCGGTGCCCCACTGTGTTCCTGTATTTGTTTGTTTTGTCCTTTTGTGTTTTATTTTTGAATGTTGTGTGCGAGAGATGTTCGTGTGTGTCTTTGGGGAGGCTGCGTTTTTTGAACGTGGCTTTCCCTGTTGGATATTCTTCCTTGTTTTTTGAACATGTTTATCATAAAAAAGGGTATAATAAATAAAGGACTAAAATCTTTACTTTAGAAATAGAAATATAATATTGTTACGTTTTGACTGTGATTCGTTTAAATTATGCAACGTGGAATACATGTACGTTCTTTTGTAATGAAGACATTCCGTTCAGATGTGCGATTTGCGATGTAGATGCCAAGATTATCTCGCCTGCATTTGTTTTTAATGGATAATATTATTTCGTTACTGTACTTTGAACATACGTTCTCGTATTGGATTAACAATACAGTGAATATTATGTTGCAACATATTTTCAAGCGCGTTACTGCAGCCAATGATTCAAACTTAATATATGTAAGGAAAGGTGTATACCATCTATAACTTCTTGGTTGGCAATCTTGGTCATCATATCCTTGCTTATTCAAGCACAATAGTTGATTGTTATTACGTGGAATTCAAAGTTCTATATTCCTAAAATTAATTACAAGTTTTGGTGTAGCGAATTAAGTATCATTTTTCTTTTAAGTTAATGCTTTCGTCCAGGCTTTATTCTACGTTTTCAGGATATTAAATGACGTTACGTTATCAAACGTTTGTAGAACTAGCTTAAAGACAAACACATATTCATTATTTATACCAATTTCGTCAGACTGACATGTCGTTGTAGTGTTGCAGCTAATCAACCAACTGTGCATGAATAACATTCCAGAGGTTCTGTAAAGCAATGATTTTTTAATGGCACGACAAGTAATTTTCAGCACAACTGTGGTTTTATACAGCAAAAATCTTTTTTAGTTGACGGTTGTACGTTCTATACACAAAATGTAATAATGACTTCGTGATAAAGGCCCAGTTTTTATACTAAACGGATTTGTTTATCATGCGAGCATATTTCAGACCTATGAATGCAAAAACTTTCTAGCTAACAACACTTGTTGAATTGTGCCTATTTCTAAGGACGAATGCCTACCCTGACATGGGTCCTGTTGACAATACTCAGATTCTGAACTACTTCAAGAACAAGAACCTGGCGGTCCAGTAATGCAATATCTGTGGCGAGATCTTGTTCCGGTTCCACAGGTGACGCCACATGGAGACCAAGGTCCCCATTTTGGCCAGGGACCAGGCGGCCCTGAAAGAAGTGCTAGTAAGTTTATGCAATACAGTCAAACTTGTACTGAAGACCTCCAAATAAAAATAATATCACATTATTCTAAACGTAGTAAGTTTTTTCCTGTAAAAAGAGAATTTGCATGTAAAAATGACACAGCATTATGAAAACAATCTTTCCGCAAACAGTGTTTTTTTAATGGAGAATTTGGTTTTACTTTAAAATATATTTGAATTTGGCTTTTTACACACTACTGTATAAGCACATATTTTCGTTGGGTCAAAATTTCGCGAATTTGAAACTGAGAGTTTGTTTGCGAGGTTTGATATTCGCGAAATCGTAAAAATCCCACTTGAATTTGAATTATACTAATGGTAAGTATTTTCGCTAGGATTAATTTTCGAGTTATACAGGGCCTTGCGAATATATAAAGGTGAGCCCTCGCGAAAATTTCTGCTTTTACAGTATCCGTTTTGTATGTCCATTTATATGCAGTCGGATATTGAAAAAGAGGGTCATGATGACCCTGGATCGCTCACCTGAGTAATATGAGCTACATGTTTCATAAATGCAGTGTTGAGGCATAGTGCTATTTGTTGGAATCGAATATTTGTTGATCTCAATACTTTTAATACTTGTATATGTGTGCTTAATATATGTATATGAATTGGTAAAATGTATGTGTATGATACAGATACATAAATCATGATCTCCTATAACTCTATGTTAGAGTAGCAACATACTATATTTCATGCTGTTTTACTGTGATATTTAAGAGTAAGAGAACAATCATAACATGGTCAGACAAGCTTCAAAAGGATAGAATGCAATATTATTATATGCATTTACGCATCAATCTTAACAATCCTGGTAAAAAACCACTTTGCAATATTATATACCAAATGTTAAAAGTGGAGTTCTTGTAGAGCCAGACTTAAAGTCTTGTAAGACTCTTTGTTTATCAAGCATACCTCAGTAACTATGAATGAATACACTTTAAATCTGTTTAGCTTAACATCTTGTTATTCAAACATGATGAGCTTAATTTCAATCGTTAAAATTGTAAGTAGTACAATACAATCGTCTTTGTTTTATATATATATTCTAGACATTAGCAAAAAAGAGATATTCTGGATAAAAACTGATATATCTATATTTATCGGCATATTCTTACAATTTATTTTAGAGAAATTCTTTCAAACAGCAGTAGACAATCTTGTGATCTGACCAGTAAGTTTCTACTGTACCCACAGTGGCATCAAAATTTGTTATTATCAAGTCCAATGCAGACAGATAATCAGTTGTAGGTTCGTTAAGAAGTAATCTACAGTTAAGCTTGTCATACAGATACTGCAAAACACCTTCACGACATTTTAAAACATCTATATTAAAATCACCCAGAATAACTAAAGGCTTATGATGTACCAAATGTGGAAAAAGTTTCTCTGTCAGCACAGTGCGAAGAAGAGCAGTATCAGACAATTTTGGTGATTTGTATGATATAACGACTTGCATTTCATTTAATTCTCTTTCAATATTCAGAAAAATAAATTCAAAATTTGGAGAGCTAAAGCTACCAGTAGATGTTATTACTACATCATCTCTGACATAAATAACTAACCCGTGTGGAGGTCTTTCAGATGCAGATGTGGTACACTGATCATTGCGTATTAAATGGAATCCCTGTATCTGATAAGAAGTATCTTTATCATTCGCATGTAATCGAGTTTCTGCAAATCCAATTATATCACAAGATACCAATCCCCGACCATGTGTCACATCAATAAAATGCTTATTTAATGACCTACAATTGTTGAATGCAATTTTAAAATACATACTTGAAAGTATAGATTCCAAGGAAACGTAACACAATTCTAGAGAAGCATCTTTATACAATCTCTCCATTTCTGTTTTAACTTGTTCATCAACTTGTAAAGCCTGTTCATTAAAATTGAGAATTTGAAGCTTTTCTAGGGATCTCACTCTGCTTAATGCAACATAGTGAAGGTGTGAAACTTTTCGTGTTCTCCTTTGTAATAAGTCAATAACGACACTATCAAGCGTTGTTCCTTGTGCCCTATGAACTGATCGCCCAGCAGAAGGTTGTAACGGAAACTGGATTCTTTCAAAGTTTTTTTGTTGTATGTAAAGGTCCTTGCGATATCAAATATAGGTGTCCAGTTTTCATTTATCTGATCATGATATAAGCCTCGATTTTTATATTTTAATCTAGTTTCACAACCTGCTTTCAAATCCTCAAATTGTACCCATATGATACCAGGACGTTGTGTTTCCTTCAGTTTATACTCAATAAATTTTACGACACATGACGCACCATTTGCAAGGCCATCTTCAGTATTTGTGTTGACAGTTAAATCATACAACATCCCTTCAACAATATCCAATGAACAATGAAGATTTGCAGTTCTGTTTGGATCTGTGGGCAATCTTTGTGATAGCCTCTTTTTGCTTATCCTTTGATAACTTTGGTGAAACAACAGAATCATGGCAGAGAATTGACACTTTTTGATTGTTTGAACTGTTTAGAAGTGTCTCATTGAAAATATGCATGTAATAGTTTTCAGCAAATAAATGTGGGGAGTTTTCTTGGTAATTGTTAGCACTGGATTCAATTTCACAACCTTTAAGAACTACTTTATCTTCTGTTGTCAGTGAGTTAATTCTCAGCCTGTTTAATAAGTCTGCAAATGGTAAATCATCCTTTTGTCTCATTACTTCTGATAACTCATAAATAAAAAACAGTTCTTTCCACAAGTTCATGGACAAAGATGCAGCATCACGACTTAAATCATTAAATATCCAATCACCATTAACAGGTTTTAATTGGAATAAATCCCCCACTGCGATAATGCTCACACCTCCAAATGGTTTGCGTGTCCCTTTTAATTCTTGCAGCCTCTGATTTATGAAGTTCATCATAGTATTACTAACCATTGAAATTTCATCGATTATGACAACAGATAAATCTCGATACTTGGATCTGAAAGTATTTAAGCTATCACATGTTAATGTTTGGTCGGACTGTTTGTACTTCTGCTTAAATGCGGACGAAATAGCAGAACCGTTTATATTGAAAGCAGCTTTTCCAGTATATGCACACAAAAGAACCCTTATATCGTCAGTATTTTCTCCTTCTTTCAGATTAAGCATTCTATATAGTGTTTGATACAATGCTCTTATGACAACACTTTTACCAACACCAGCTCCACCAGAAAGAAATGTATACAAAGGTGCATCTTTAGTTTTTTATCCAGTGAACAACGTGATTGTAAAACTGTTTTCTGTTTAGAGTTCAAGGAACGCAGAAGAGCTCTGTACTCTTCAATCTGGTAAAATATTTTCATTAGAACTTATTTGTGCAGATGAAACCGAACATCCAATTCTATGCCAATATCATATTCTCTGTGTTCACTAACTCTATCTGGATTGAAATAAATAAATGTTTCTGATTCAACTGGTTCTTCAGCAGTTTCTGCTTCTTCTTGCTGAGTTCCAGGAGCAATTTCATCGTATGCATTGTATTCCGCTTCAGCCATATTTCTTGCTAATTCTAACTCTTCAACATGGTGTTCGTAACATGCACATTTCTCATTTACAGCATTTTGGATCGATTCATAATGTTCTTTGAATGTTGCAAAATGTCCAAGTAAATCTCTCTCTTCATTTCTCCACGGATAAAAGAGAAGAAGTTTTTCTCTATAATAGTTTTCTTCATCTGTTTTACGATTAAATCTTACATACCTTATGATTTTTGAATTACGGCGTCTTCTGATTTTTATACCACTTTTCAGTATACAAATGTCTTGGCTTTCATCAAAATTTTCATCTTCTGACATTCCAGCATTTTTTTCATCATCATTTTGTTCTGCATTGCCTATATCTTTGTTCTCATCTGGGTAAACCACTTCTTACTGTGACACAAAATCGGCTAAACAGTAGTTATCTAAAGCTTTCGGACGTTTTGAATATCTTTTTATTATGTTATCTGACATGATATCAGTTGAGTCTGCAGGCAACTCATCAAGAGCTGACTTAGGCTTTCACAATTGTACTCTCTGGTTTGGTACAGACGTATTAATAAATACAACATCTCTCGTACTTCTGGTCAAGGGCATTTGCAAAATCAGATATACTGCTTCTTGTGCACTCACTTCAACGCTGTTCGGAAACACATTTCCAATATGTCTTACTTGCCTTTTTATATCTAGGTTTCCATTTCTTGCTTCTTTTGCAGCAGCATGCATAAGATTACTCATACCACGTTGTGATTTACTTATATATGAAACAATATACAACGCACATGCATATGGATCTAAGACGAATTGTATGTCAGTATTTGCTCTCCACCCTTTCAACACTACATCATTGTATAAATTTATACGTATCTCATTTGGATTTCTTTTCAAAAACACCTTGGAAGAGTTTAATGAACTTCTAATGCATTTAATATAATCATCCTCATTCATCTGTGCAATATCTGTCAAAAATTTCTCGTAAGACATACTGTATCCATGTTTCTCATCATTCATTTTTTCTGCATCTTTCGGTACTGTTTGAGATATTTGTCCTTGTCATTTTCAAGTGGGTCTAACACCATAGTTTTTGGTATAGGTGGTAATGGATAACCAAAGCGGCATATCCTATCTTGTTTTTTTCTACATGTTCTAGAATGTTTGTGAATTTGGATGTCTACCAATGCCCCCACGTAGTCATTGTTAATTGAACATTTTAAGTACTGGTCGACATATGTTGCTATCTCTTCATTTGAGTCTACATTTAATTTTGGAGCATTTTCTACCCATACAATCATGTGAATATGTGGAGATCCACGTTGTTGGAATTCGACCCTATAAAAATAATCTGTCACTTTACCTAATGGTTTGTGATCACTTTTAGGAACAGTATATATAAACTCCTGAACTCTATGGTCCAAATACCTTGAACATGTAACTGGATCTGATTGAATCAATTTTATCTTTTGTTCCCAAGTGAGGTTTTCTATTTGTTCATCGCTGAACTTATCTTTTTCATTTAGATTTGCGAGGATGTTAAGATCTGTCCATCTGGTATCAGCAGAAGACAACGACATAAACCAAGTTGGTATACCTAACTGTCTAATCAATGCATAAACATCTTTCTTTCTGGATTCTAAGTATGCTGGGCTATTTCTCAGCTGTTTGAACAAATAGTAACCTTCATCATTTTTTACAATTGTATTCATGCATTCCACATTTCCAGCCTGGGCAGCAGTTTATTTGTTTGTACCAGCCTGAATTCTTCTGACAGCTAAATTTGACTTGTCATTTAATTGTTTCATCTGGATTTTTTTTAACTTAAAAAATATGTTAGGTACACTGTTTGCAGCACGTCTATCTTGACTTCAAAGTTCCCACTTAGCAATGTCACTATAGTTAACAGCTACTTTTCTGTTTTCATTATCAATACGCCTTTGACCGCAAAATATGCTGGGGAAACATAGATACTCTGAATCTTTATCTTGGAAAATACTAAGTGGTCGCTGACCCTCTCCAGGTGCAAATGTAAAAGTAGCATGTCTGTTTTCAAGGTCTGCATCATCTAAAAGGGTGTCAATATTTCCCACATTTTCATTTAAAACTTCTTCAGCATCTGAGTCATATAAATCTTCTACTGATGAATTTGAAATTTTATTTTCAGTGTTTTTGATTTTTGTACAGTCTTCAATAATTTCACCAACACAGTCTTCAAAGTCAACAGTGCTCAGTGTTTTACATACCTTAATATTTTCCTCATAAAAATTGTGCAATGCTTGGGAAACACTGTCACTGGAACAACGAGAATCTGGTTCATTCACTTCTAGTGCACAGTCTTGCTCTGCATTTGCATACTAAATCATTCAATGCTTCTACATTATTATCAGTGTCACACTCCGGACACATTTCAGCAGTCATGTCTTCTGAAGATGTTGCTTTTGAGTCAAAAAATTCATTTATGACTTCATTACTAGTTTTCTGTAAAATCCTTAATCTATTGCGGATAAATGTCAATATTCGCATTTTTATAAAGAGCACTTTGTGTTCATCAACCAATGTAAAGCAACAAGTACTCGAAGTGGCCGAACATTTTCAGAAAATGCATATGACTGAAAAGACATCTTTTTCTTTAATTTCACAGCCACAGTAATGTTTTCATTGAAGGGTTTTGGAAGCGTGTTCACAACTGGTTGGATATCACTTGGAACATTAACAACATTCCCTTTTATAGATAACTGACGCCCTCTTGGCAGTTCTCTCATTTGCATAAATGGAATGCGTAATGCTATTAAACGTTCTTCAAGAGGAAACAGATCCAATTCTTTTGGTTTTGTTGGCCACTTCATTCCATTTAAAACAGACAATGTAGGTAATCTCCCCTTTTTAATATTATGCTTACATGTAGCACATATCCATTCTTTTTCAGCTACTGATTTTTGACCAGTTACGTACGTATTTTTGTCTTTACAAGTAAAAGTTTGAACCTCTGATACAGTTTTCTTAAACCACGTCTGGTGGCATGAACTACAAACATAGATGGGACCCATTTGTATGTTTTGATGGAATTTCGCAATACACTCTTCAATATCATTACCACTTTTTATTCGTTTTGCAGTTATCTTTTCCGCTTCGGAAAATGATAGATTTTTACGTTTTTCAGCTTTTCTTTCACAATCTATTATTTTTTCTTTGCTTTTGTTTCGTTCATCTAATCCCCACTGTTGCTTTGCAATTCTTTCCTTTCCTAACGTGTATGGATTTAACCTTGCCTTCTGTTTTGATTTATTTTGTATATCAATTTTTTTCTGCTTGAATTCAGGGCATTTTCGGGATTCTTGTTTAGCTACTTTTTCTTGCTCCAGTAAAAGTGAATCTGATCTTGCCTTTCGTTTTGATTTATTTTGTATATCAATATCTTTCTGCTTGAATTCAGGGCATTTTCGTGATTCTCGTCTTGCTACTTTTTCTCTCTTTAGTATAAATGGATCCGATCTTGCCTTTTGTTTAGATTTATTTTGTATATAAATCTCTTTCTGCTTGAATTCAGGGCATTTTCGTGATTCTCGTTTTGCTACTTTTTCTCTCTCTAGTATAAGTGGATCCGATCTTGCCTTTTGTTTAGATTTATTTTGTATATCAATCTCTTTCTGCTTGAATTCAGGACATTTTCGGGATTCTCGTTTTGCTATTTTTTCTCTCTCTAGTATAAGTGGATCTGATCTTGCCTTTTGTTTAGATTTATTTTGTATATCAATCTCTTTCTGCTTGAATTCAGGGCATTTTTGGGATTCTCGTTTTGCTATTTTTCTCTCTCTCTAGGATAAGTGGATATGACCTTGCCTTTCGTTTAGATTTATTTTGTATATCAATCTCTTTCTGCTTGAATTCAGGGCATTTTCGTGATTCTCGTTTTGCTACTTTTTCTTGCTCTAGTATAACTGGATATGACCTTGCTTTCCGCTTTGACCTTAATGTGAATTCTCTGTCTTTTACTTTGAATTGATCACTTTGCCTTTGTTTTTGCATGTACAGTCTCATGTAGGCTTTTCTATCACTTTCTCTTTTTTTATCTTTTTGTTCCTCTTTTTGGTATTGGTCTTTAAAGTATTTGCCAATCAATGTTGTATGATCTTTCATTTTTGTCTTAAGCCCATTTGCAGGATAGCTATATGTACTTTCTTTCTCTTTCAACAGACTGTTGCTTAGTGCTATTTTTAACTACTTCATCTGTTTGTTCATCACTTGGCATGACAGAAAAGTTACTGGATTTCTTTTGCTTTTTGTAACATACTGTTTGCCAAACATCATCAGTATTGCTGATATCAGTTATTTTCAGTTGATCTTCAATGTACATAATATGGCATTGTGAAGTGCATTCAGCTACACTGAAATTTAAAGGTAATATTTCATACTGACTCAATATATCATTATTTGCACTTTCATACATAGCATACATAAATGTGACAAGGTCTTCAAGTTTACTAAATGACATCAATACAGAGTTTCCATCAAAACTTGACAGTCCATATTCTCCATGTGAATGTGAATCAAACAGCCAAAACTCTCCATCTTTAACAAATACAGCGGAACAAATTGCTCCTATCATGACCAATGCGTGGTGTGCTCTCTGAAATGTTGCATGCAAGGCTTGATGAAGAGTTGGCAAGTCAGTATCTCCAAAATGCTGAATAGTCATTCCTGATACAATGTTTTCTTTTCTGATTTGTACAACTTTAGACAAAACATTCACTTGATCAGGCATTTCGTCAAGACTTAATAGTCGGTGCTTAAATCTACCAAGTTGTTTTAAATTGTTAACAACATTCCTGTACAGCTCGTCTCCAATGTTTAAGACCTCATCAACATTTTCTGTTGATATCAAATCAGAATATTTTGCATATATTAAAGCACATAATGAGTTAATAGTGAATTAACTACCTCTAGTTTCAATCAAAAATCTACTATGTGCTTGACTGCAAGAACCAAATACTAATGACAAGCAGCTGAAGGGCATACCTGTGCAATAGGATTGACAGGACTGATTCACAGTTTCGCTTTGGTCTTCCTGCTTTGCAGAGGACGTAGTGCATATTCTATCATTCAGGTTAGAATTGTTTGCAAATATCTGCACCTTTTCGGCATATAAAGCATTTGTTTTGTTTGAGCATTGTGTAGTGTTTGCCGTCACGTTGAACGGTCTTTCAAGCGCCCTGAATGCCGGCACGTTAACCAGACCTACATCAGGTGCTTTTTGGGCTCTGAATGCCGTCACGTTAGGCGGACCTACATCAGTTGCCCCAGCGACCATGTCTACCGTCACGTTAGGCGGACCTACGACAGGTGCTGATGGGGCCCTGTCTGCCGGCACGTAAACCGGACCTACGACAGGGACTGTATCAGGATCTTCTGCCAATATATGCTCCCTCTTTCCCAATATTGCTCTCCTGGCCTTTGCCCTCTTCCAGGACTTACTAAGTGGCATGTCTATCTGAAATAATAAATAAACAAGGATCATGTTGCCCATCACTGAATGATCCTCCTGATGGAAAATTTTCAGTGACCCCAAAATGAATACGTAATTAATATAAATCTTGAAAAATTCATCTCAGAGATTATTTCACATTTGCTTAAACCATATCTGCCTACTGGAAGAATTTAGCATCCAGACTTTTATATACTTCACAACCACTTGCTTGTGTGGGGGCCATAAAATGGTGCCCTGTACTTCACACTGTGTTATTACACTTTCTACATCATTTATCACTTTCGCCTGAAAATTGAATACTGCTTAAGCCGGTGCTATTAAAATGAAAATAGACAGAATCATTAAACAGTGTCTAAAATCTACTTTTATCTTGACTTTTTTTGTTTTTAAGGACATACTAACTCAGCCTTGAATCTCATTGCCACTGCATAACCCATTAATTTCAGCCAAGACATACCTGTCTTAGGCTGGAAAGCCACTACTGGAGCAGTTTTCACAGTTTCGAACGTAACACTGCTGTGGCAGAAGCACTATGTAATTTCAGAAGAATCACTATAAAGTGTCTGAAGCACTATTAAGTGTCAGAAGCACTATTAAGTGTCACAAGCACTATTAGTACCACAAGCACTATGTAGAATCACAAGCACTATATGAATGTTGTCTCCGATATATATCACAATGTAGTGTCACAAAAAGTCTTGTCAATCAGTATTGTTTATCAATTGTTATTTTTATGATAGTCACTTCTATAAATGTTTGTGTCCACTGGGACGATACTGTAAAGAATATAATATATTAAAGAAACCTAGCTGGTACAAGGGAACACGAGATACTTGTTTTAGATACATTTTATGTTCCTTCAAACTTTATTAAAGTAATATCAATCACAATTGTTAAGCACCTTAATTTGTAAAACTCAATTCATCAACCACTATTTCAAACTGTTTAATTAATTCTAAAATAACGTGTAAAAATAATAAATACTTCTATAACTTTACAGTTTAACTTTCATTAGAAAGTAAATGATATTACAATAATATTATAAATCAGTAGAACAAAATAAGCAAAAGGAACACTGATCAGCAAGGCGGTATCATTCCCAGGTGTAAGAGGCCCTTTCGTTTCACTGATGAATTAATTTAGTACCAAATCAGATCAACGAAGCATGAAAGGAAGATTACAACCGGCAACTATTAATATAAGAATGAAAGTTATGATGATTAAAATGAAATTTATGATTATCAAATAGGCTTTCATCAATGACACGTTTTTTATGAGGCTGGTCACTTTTCATTAAGTAAAATGGACGTTGCACTAACTAATACACCATTCAATATCTCTGAAAGGTTCCATCAATTTGCAGATATGAAACCAATACAATATATAGATGTAGAGAAGTTTCACAAGAAGCTGATTCTGGACTTACTCACATAAATATCAATCTACCACAAAAAATATAGCAGTTATGTACATGTATATGAATGACAGTTCTCAGCTAACTTTATGAATATAATAGAAAATAATGTTTTATGATCAACTGATTGAATGTATTTGTAACATAAAGAAAATTGTTCCAAAATAATTCCAACAAAATTTATCAGTGTCTATTTTTTTTCTTATTTGGTAGCTGTGCATTTCAACCAGCGGTTTTAGGTATTAAGGCCTGCAGTTTATGACAAGAACATTTTTAAAGCTTTTAATTTAAGTATACGTTAAACTTGAGACCCCATGGCTCATGATGTTCATTATGTCAGGGTAAAGGCGATCAAAGTTACAATTTATTTCTGTATCAAAAACTTAAAATACTGTCAAAGTTTGAAAGCTGCTGCTCATAAAATGAAAGTAGGTCACAAATATCAAGGCTGTATAAATTTTGACTTTGGAGAAAATTTTAAGTGTTTTGCTTTTTAAATCAATTTTTAAAGAGGATTTCCGATGTACAATTAAGTTACCGCTAGGGCGGGGTCAATTTTACCCCGGGGGTCATGATTTGAACAAAGTTTGTAGAAGTCTACTAGGCAATGTCACATACTAAATATCTAAGATCTAGGCCTTCTGGTTTATTTTTAGCAAATTTATAAAGATTTCCCTATTTACAATCAAGTAACCCCCGGGGCTGTGTCAATCTGACCCTGGGGGGGGGGGGGTCAAGATTTGAACAAGGCAATGCTACACTTCAAATTTCTAAGCTCTAGGCCTTCTGGTTTAGTTTTAGAAAACTTTGAAGCTTTTTCTATGTACAATCAAGTAATCCCATGAGGCGGGGTCAATTTGACCCCGGGGTCATGATTTGAACAAATTTTGTAGAGGTCCACTAGGCAATGCTACATGTCAAATATCTAAGCTCTAGGGCTTCTGGTTTTTGAGGAGAAGATTTTTTAGATTTTCTTAGGTAAAATCAAGTGACCCCATGGGGCGAGGTCAATTTTGAACCTGGGGGTCATAATTTGAACAAACTTAGTAGAGGTCCACTAGGCAATGCTTCATACCAAATATCTAATCTCTAGGCCTTCTGGTTTATTTTTAGCAATTATTTGAAGATTTTCCTATGTACAATCAAGTGACCCCATGGGGCGGATTCAATTAGACCCCGGGGTCATGATTTGAACAAATTTTGTAGAGGTCTACTAGGCAATGCTACACGTTAAATATCTAAGCTCTAGGCATTCTGGTTTATTTTTAGAAATTTTTTGAAGATTTTCCTATGTAAAATCAAGTGACCCCTGGGGCTGGGTCAATTTTGACCCAGGGGGTCATGATTTGAACAAATTTTGTAGAGGTCCACTAGGCAATGCTACATGTCAAATATCTAATCTCTAGGCCTTCTGGTTTATCTTTAGAAATTTTTTGAATATTTTCCTATGTAAAATCAAGTGACCCCTGGGGCGGGGTCAATTTTGACCCCAGGGTCAAGATTTGAAAAACTTTAGTAGAGGTCCACTAGGCAATGCTTCATATCAAATATCTAAGCTCTAGGGCTTCTGGTTTTTGAGAAGAAGATTTTTTAATATTTTCCTATGTAAAATCAAGTGACCCCTGGGGCGGAGTCAATTTTGACCCCGGGGTCATGATTTGAACAAACTTGGTAGAGGGCCACTAGGCAATGCTTCACACCAAATATCTAAGCTCTAGGCTTCTGGTTTTTGAGAAGAAGATTTTTAAAGTTTTTCCTTTCGGTTGCCATGGCAACCAGAGTTCTGCATGGAATTCAATTCTTTGAAAAAATTTTGTAGAGTGGGTAACATTCATACTTGATGCAGTAAATTACGTTTATCTATGTTAATCAAAAATAAGGGATAGAGGTAGGATAATTTACATTTTTTGTTTTCATTAGCTGATGGTCCTGTTGGAGCCGTTTTTCGGCTTCTTGTTCCCCTTCAGTCCTGATTTTGTCTTGAACAACCTTGGTAACATCATCCAGTACTTTCCGGACATCGTCTTTACCGGATATTAAGGTATCATTTTGTAGCTGAAATATAACACCATCGATATTTGTAAGTACTCATGGGATTGTTTTTGTTCCAGATTTTGGATAAAAAAGTCGATAGGAATCTTTTGTGTGGGCTACTATAACTTTGTTCCTTAAATATGACTGACATGTATTAGTCATTCCCCAACAGAGTGCAGCAACAAAATGAATTATTAGTCTAGTATAATAAAATCTTTCGTGCTTTGTCCAACAAAACTGATACATTTCAAATTTCAATGTCCATTTTTTCAACAGAACTGATAACTTTCTAACATCAATATAAATGTCAGTAAACTTATACTAAACCAAACTGCTATACCTGTACCTGACGTTTTCTCAAAGATTTTTATTTGGTCTATTTGGCATGTGGTATGAATATCAATTAAAAACACTCAGAAACAAATATCTCAAAAAAATGTCATAAACTTAACGGGGCCAGTGTAAAAGTTACCACAAATGACGTAACAGAGGATCTGTGCTTTTACAAAACCGTCAATCAAAATTCAGAAGAACTTTGGTAACGGGTATGTCCACCTATAGCCTAAAGTTCTGCGACGTTCAGCTGCCGTCTGCGTCGCACGCGCCTGATGTCCTAATCGTGTTCTATTGGATTCAGATCGAGGTTACATGTCGACCAACAGTGCAGCCATATGGTGAAAAAAATCGTGCTATTTGCTGGAAAAGCATCAAATTCAGTGGAAATTGAGGATATGGTGCCTTAAATTCAAAAGTGAAAGGAAGTTTGAAAAAAAAATGGCCTAAGTTATTCATGATGGCCGCCATTCATAAATATTTGAAGAAACATTACACTCAATGGGTTTTTAGCCAGTTAATCTGTGTTTTAATCATGTGTTAGGCAAACTCTGATTACACACACTTTCATGAATAGATTTCAGCTGTTCATTGTTTTTCTTTACTGTATAATTACAGGAATTGAGTTACTTCATTTTGCTGCAGTTTTGCTATTTATAGCACAGGCAGTTCGATCTGTTTAAAATCTTTGCAGAATGTTAAAAATCCTAAAATATTGTTGAAAATAATAGCCTAATTCCAAATGACAAAACAAATTGTAAAAATGATATTATCCGAACGTTTTCGGACGGACACTGTAGAGAATACAACTTAATATTCGGACTAAAGTAATATGTGTGTGCTGTCATTTACTTTATTTGCGCCTTATAAATTGAAATCAGCACCTTTCCTTATGCATAAATGTATAATCCAAAGATAAATATAGACGACTGTTATTATCATCTGTGTCAATTCATTTCTAACTTCAAAGATGCGAGAAATCAATGTGATCCCAAACTTTATCAAAGAATGTCATTTAACTTCTGTAAAATATTTAGCAAAAATATGATAATTTTAATATAATCATAATGTTTATATTGCTATTAGCAAATATATAGATACTAATACATACTGAGCAAGAGCGCCGCCAAGTGGGGCAATATATGCCCGAAGGGTTACATCAGAGGATGGGTGCAAAATTTAAAGAACTTGATTGTGGAAATCCAAGGGACAGGAAAACAAAAAGAAGAAATTCCCAAAAGAAAAGTCCACAAAAAATCCTTACCAGGTAAAGGTATGTCAAACTACTGCTAAAATATGAGGTACCATCCATTTTGTACCACAGGAAAGTAGTCTCTGCGTTTTCGTACGGCCAATGATAACAAAGTTTGAAAATAAGCTATTTATAGTAACATAAAAAGGGAAGTAATTCAAAACATTCTATTATCCATATGTTTTTCTGGTGGGGTAAGCAAAATTGCTATATAAATGATTTTTTATGCTATTAATTGTCATATATCTCTTCATTGCATCATGGTAATTTACAGAGCGGACACGAAACAAACTGATATGACCTTTGACCCCCAAGTGTGACCTTGACCTAGAAGTGTTTTTGAAATCCTTCAAGGGGTTCAAGAGTTACAGAGCGTACACGAAATTACTAATAGACGGACGGACGGACAGACGGACATCGGGAGTATAACATAAAACGTCCCTTCGGGCGTATAAAATACATTAAAATGACCCAGGTTAAACATGGTGACTTCATCAAAATCCACTCAAGCCCTAACCAAGGATGATATTCAAACAGGGAATGTCACATTCAAAATGCAACATTTCAAATATTGCCTTGATCTACTTTTGATGTAAAATGTTATAAACAAAAATAAGATATAAGAAAAAGGTTAACTTCAAGAAAAAATACCACCAAGAAATCTTCATAAATTTAGATCATGAGAAGTTTATACTGGTGGCTATACTTATACAAAAATATTCCGTTTACAATGAGTTTTAAGTGAGATTCAGATGGTTGCTCCGGTTGTCATGCATAATGGTTGAAGACCTTGGTACTTCTAATGATATAGTTCATCTTGATCTTTTTATTATTATTTACCAGATTTTTATAGCGCTCTTTTCATCTATAAAATAAACGGTCAAAATCGCTGTGTCCCTATTCTACCCGTAAAGTTGAAACTTCTGTCATAGTGTAAATAATAGGACAGAGGAAAATTGAGGAGAAAGTTTAGGTTCGAGTATGTATTTTGTACTGTACTATTTTGCAGCCAGCCAAATGGGTCTCCTACAATACAATCTGACAACGAGCAGATGTCCTAGTTACAATGCGAGCTGCTGTGTTCTGTACACGTTGTCTTTTGAGCAATAAGGTTCTATGAATACCCTTCAACAATGCATTGCAATATTTTAATGCGAGGTAGGAAGGCAATTCGTAAAGGCATCACAGGTTAGGTAACGTCTTAACTGACCTTATGTGCAATACTAATTTGTTTTAGCTCGATTTATATTAATTTGTTTTAGCTCGATTGTGATCAAAGCTTCAAGCTTATTGTAACCACTCTCGAGTCTGCTTCCTTGAAAAGCCAGTACTGGTGTCATATGAGACGACATGAGACGTCATGGTAGTGCCCAAGTGGGGTTTGAACCCACGACCCATGGATTAAGCGGCCGGCATAATGTGCAATAATGGATATACAGCCCTGCAATCAAAGTTGAAGTGTTGTTACATGTCCATCTAAAAACTGCCTGTGATTCATCGAGTCCTCACATACATAGTTGCAGAGTCACCGGCCTTCCTTGAAATGTTAATACTGAACCTGAATTTATCCTTTGATATCAACATCATTATATCTGTTTTAACAGCATTGAGTTTGAGCATGTCACAATAACTAACCTGAGCTATTCTAGACTGAAAGAAAGGCGTTGGTAAAGTAACAACAAAATCATCATATAGCATTTGATTTTTGCACCAACAGTTAATATATGTAACTTAGTTTGGGGCCCGTATGTACACTGTATTTTATCAACATAGGTGTCGATAACTACCCAACATGCACACCATCTGACCTTTCATATGGTGTTTCAAGTCAGTTTAACACAAGTTTTATTGTCAACGGCGGTGGTTCTAGTAGCTTATAACATACATGTAGTTTGGTCAAGAGGCTGAATAATGTCGTTGTGGAATATCGTTAGGTCAAACCTAGTCTTTCATTAGCGCATATGCAGACAACAATCCCTCAATGTGTTAGTTTTTTCTAGATGGTGCTCGTACTGGATATCAACTGCCGTCTCCATGCCCTATAAAATGAGTTTGAGACGGAGTACAAGCATGTTGTTATAGTAGCCATTGGTTCTAGCCTAGGTTTCTTTAACATAGAGATCGTATTCGCACACTCTAAGATATCTTTGGTACATTACCTAGATCCATGGAATATATACATATATTTTGCTATTAATGGTTTGTTCATCCAAAAATTTCTTAAAAAGTCATGTATGTCTGCATCTTTAGTTGCATAATTTAAATCACAAAACAGTTTATTTTAACATGACGTTTTATAACATTTTGAGTGTAACCGAACTGATTTAGGGATATGTCTTGCGTAAGTGTATAGCATCCCGTATGGTCAAGTACAGGCTAGGTGGGAAAGAACTGACTGGTCAATTTATTCCCCCACCTGATAGGTCAAGTATAGGCTGGGGGGGAAGAACTGACCGGTCAATTTCTTCTCCCCACCCCACTGGTCAAGTACTGGCTGGGGCAGGGGGAAGAACTGACTGGTCAATTTCATTTCCCCACCCGACAGGTCAAGTACTGGCTAGAGGGGAAAGAACTGACTAGTCAATTTCTTCCCCCACCTGACAGAGCAAGTACTGGCTGGAGGGGGGGGACAGAACTGACCGGCCAATTTCTTTCCCCACCTAACAGAGCAAGTACTGGCTAGGGGAGAAAGAACTGACTGGTCAATTTCATTTCCCCACACGACAGATCAAGTACTGGCTAGGGGGGAAATAACTGACCAGTAAATTTACTTCCCCCACCTTACTGGTCAAGCACTGGCTAGGTGGGAAAAGAACTGACCAGCAGTTAATTTCCTTACATATATGAAATTTAAATGGAAAACCGACTGTCGGAAATAAAAAAAAAAGGCTAGTTAAGAATTACCAAGAATAACCAGTTCCAATTCACTAACAGGGGAAATAATTGACTAGCCAGAAAAATTGATAGAAAGTCACTAGTCAGTTTTTTTCCCGGGGAAAAACTTACTGGGGAAAAACTGACCGTTCCACCGGACTATTTAAACCTATGAGTAAAAAAGACTAGTGATAAGTCTTTGGTGAAATTTACTGGCCAGTGGTAATATCAGATGTAAGGAGATATTGACAGGCATGTGGTATATATCAGCGTACTATAGCTCAAAGTAAATTGAGCGAAGTCCCTTTAGGAATGATGCCTATGTTTGATACTCCGTTTAAGAGAGTTCCTGTAAAAATTACTGGTCCGATTGAACCTATGACTGAAAAGAAAAACTTGTACATTCACGTGAATGTAAATCAGCGACCTTAACCATGGAGCTCCCCTACCCAGGATAGAAACAAGGCTTTAGAGAGAGGATAAAGAGAAAAATCAATAAAAGACAAGAAGCTTGTTTAAGCCTAAGCTAGAATTACTCTGACCCGGATAATAATCTACCATAGTAAAAATGTACAAGTTTTTCTTTTCAGTCATAGGTTCAATCCTACAAAAAAGGATTTTACATCAACTTAGGCTCTAAAGCAACACACTTTGGTGAATATCAATTATTTCTATGGAAATAAATAGCTTAGGTAAGTTTTGTCCGTCTGTACGATCTGCAGACTTGCTATAGGGATTGTTTAATGCTAATCTGTTTTCGAAAAAATATTAATTTTATTTTATTGTAAAAAGCGTTAAAAGTAAGGTATCAAACTGACAATTCTTTTGATAAGTAGTTGAAAATATTGTCTAATCGAATATGAAAAACAATTTTCTTCTCCGACGGACACGCCGTCGGGAACATTTGCTGAACTTTGCCATTTTTGGCTTAAATATTAGCCGTAAAATGAGGAAAAGTGCTTATAAAATATTTATTTATGGGTAAATTACTGCAAATAAAAACTTGTTTTGATAGAAAGTGACAAAATCTGAAAATATATGACAAAAAGACAACATCTGTTCGTCCGTCTGTATGTAATTTAGGATAAAAGCTGTATTCCGTACTTTTCCGCACGGAAAAGTCCGTGTTTTTCACTAACTTCAAAAAATTGTAGAATGTTCCAAACACAAGTTAATAAAATAACTTTTATGAATTAAACCTTAACATGATCTAAACAGATATGTAATTTTTATATCTCTTTTTTACCGCCAACGGTTTTGTATCATTTGTCGTGAAAATATCCATACTTCTTCATATATTAAATAGAGAGATGGGCCTTGTCAGAGAGTCATAATCTTTATAATTTGATGTCCTATTTTAATGAATGATACTTTGGTGCCAGTACCTAGAGAAAACAGGCCACGTCAGGTTCGAATCTGGCGGGCTAGGGGTCAAGGCCATAGTTCAAATTCCGGTAATATTCTCAAAATATGAACTTTTTCAGAGCAGTCTATGCACTCCTCTTTTCTCTAGGTACTGGCTTGCCCTTTGCAACAAGTTATCATTTATTTAAATCGGACTCCTCTGACAAGGGATGAAGAAGTATGTTTATATATATTAAGTTAATTACATATTACAATATTACATGAGGAAGTGTGCATATTTTAACGAAAAGGGGCACATTTTGAGATGGTCCCCCGACGAAACCGTCGGCGGTCATAGTATTCAAATCACATATCTGTTTAGACAATGTTTATACAAAATGTATATAATTGATAAAAGATATTTCATTAAGGTACTTCCGCAAATTGAAATTAGAAATTCATGTGAAAAAAACAGAACTCTCAAAATAGCTTTCGAAATGCAAGGACAAAAAAATATATAATAAAAGTTGAAATGATATATCTGTAGGTAGACTTGCGAGCATAAAAGCTACGTTGAACCCTACCTCCACAGTGATTTGAAAGAAAATGAATGAACATTTTTGGATAATAATTTTGGTATCGTATGCAACCTAAATTGCTATGTAATATTTATTTTCAAATCATAGAAATGCCAAAATAGTGCATAGGAGCGCTACCGTTTCAAGAAAAGGTCGTTAAACAGTCTAATGCGAAAAACACATGCAAAGTATTTCTAAAATATCTATTTCAAGGAATTAAACATATGATTGATTTCCTTACTGAAATATATATGTCTCCTTATTCATAGTTAGAGTACAGAATTTATTTCAGGTCGATTGTGAAGGAAGTTTTACAACTGATATTAATCACTCTCGACACCTCATTCCTGATGGAATCCATCGCCACGAGGGTATGAGGAAAGATGCCAGTTTCCCTTTTAATGCAGAGCGCCAAGCAAGTGAGGTACTGGTACCATTTTTACGTCTTTGGTATGATGCCTCGATAGCCTAGTGGTAGAGCGTCCGCTTCGAATACGGGCGGTCTTGGGATCGATCCCCGGTCGCGTTATACCAAATTTTAGGTTGATGCAAGACTTCCAGGTGTGAAACATAAGTGATCGATCTAGGCCATTATAACTCTCCAGTTTAAAGGAAAACGTGTCTCATGTGTTGTACATCTCCAGCACATGATATCTGAAATCGAGGGCACGACATCTTATCTCGAGAGCATGACATTTTACCTCGAGCGCGAGACATTTTACTTCGATGAAATGGCATCTTATGTCTCATTTCGAGATGTGAACATCTTTTATTATACCTATTTTTTTGTCTACAATGATAAAATTCCATTACCCGAGAAAGAGATATTTTGACTATCGAAAACTTTTTTAACCTTTATAACACGTGACTAAGCGAAAGTGACCGATAGATCATGTGACCGCGCTGGTATTTAGAATCTCATATAAGGGCAATTAACTGCTTCATGGCTATATACCAATAAAAGAAATTATTCTTTGTTACATATAAAATTCAGCTACTTCAGAACAATTTTGTTACAGTTCTAGATTTTCACTCTGCCGTAGACCTATTTTCCACAAGATATCCATACATTTGCTTCGAGAAAACGAAAAGAAAAAAGGAATGTTGAATACCTGTAGTATGCAGTGAAATGCAAGTCAACTGAAGTCAGGTACCCTCATTTCGCCGCATTTTAGAAAGCGGTCCCCAGAATAAACACTCTACTTTCCTTTTCAAGTAAACAACTCGAAATCATGCAAATACTAGCATGAAAAGTGTACTTTTTTATGTAAAATTCATTTCACAAGTGAATGCCAATTTGGCCCCCTGATGCGCGAAAAACGGAAAAACGAGGATCTATTTATCAGGGACTTCTTTCGACTACATCATGGAAGCACATTATTGTCCGAATAACTGCTATATAACCTCATCTTTTAGCCATATGATTGCCTCCCTTGTACACTTAATTATATTAGTAACGTCACTATTCAGTGTGTACACAGGCAATAACCGCGCTAAAGATAAAACTGTTAAATTAAATTAATTAAAAACATTTTAAAACATCTTGTACAAAAGTTTGTTCGGTATATTAAAACAAATACTATATGGAAGCTTATGTGACACTGGTATTGTCAACCTCGAAATAGAATGTCACCACGCGGCATTCGCCTCGGTTGACATTCTGCCCTCGGGTTGACAAATTAAATTTCACACACGCTGCTGTATGATATTTATATACGAGTGTCGACATCTATCTTGACAGTATGACATTATATTTTGAGCGCAAGACATCTTATTTCAATCGCACAACATCCCATTATGAGAGCATGACATTTTATCTCCAGCACTCGACATGTTAATTCGAACGCACGAAATCACGTCTCGATCACTTCACACCTTATATCTACTGAAAAATGTATGATATATGCGTTATAGAACAATCTGACTAAAGTACATCTCCTATTACGCTACGCATAGGATCTGAGAACGACCTATTGATAGCCTCGTTCTGACGACCCTTTCACTAGCCAATCAGAGCTTAACTTACATCATTTTGCAAATCTACATTTAGCCTTGATTTTTGATATTTACAATTCTTATGTCGTAATGTGTCAGATAGCCGGTTAGTTCAGTCGGTATGCCACCTGCTCTGTAAGCGAGGGGTCCCGGGTTCGAGCCCTGGAATGAATGCACATTTTTCTTACTCTTTGACATTCGAACAAGTCGTCTGATTGGTTCAAATAAAAATAGATTTGCGAAAATAAAAATAGCAATACTGGAAATCCGAAATACACAGAAGACGTATGTGAATGGGTCGTTCTCAGATCTTCGTTTAGAAGATCAAGTACTTAAGTCAGATTGCGTTATAGAAAGACCTTGCCACCGAGGGATCACACTCTAATATGTTGATAGACAACCAATGGCAAACTGATTGACATGCAAGAAGAGTAAACTGCACCGATTTTGAAAACACCAGTGCCTTTGCACAAATGAAACTTAAATCTGTCCATGAAGTATTCCTGTGTACCAGTGAAGCTGTGGAAAACGAAAGATGTCCTGCCAAGTGATCATGGGTTCTAATTCTGTGTTGAAATTTTAGTAAATGTTATAAGGCGACTATCCAGCTGAAGATCATGTGTTGTCCTCATTGCACTATTTCAAATACCGAGCGGTGTACCTTGATATTCTGCATATCTTTAGTTTCTTGGCATTGCCTCCTAGTATCGTATCACATTATCATTCTACCTTTCCAAATTGATCCCTTAGTCATCTACCCTCACCCCACAAATCAATTTCTGTTTTCCTTAGAAATACTTCTTTACTATTTTTTTATATTCCTGTATCATTATTAATAAAAACAATATTATCATTATTCATTCATTCCCTTCCCCACCTTTACCCCATCCCTACCACACGCCTCAAATACACGACATTACCATCCCGTATCATTTAAGTGGAAACTTTAACATCTCCCTGTCAAAAACACTGTCCCTATTTCAAAATAATTTCACTTTTTTTCTTGCGTGACCCTGTATCAAAACAGCCAACTATAAAGGCAAGGTGAGCAAGGTCCTCGTCTTTCAATATGTACAAGAAAGTAGAATATAGATAATTATACATGTTAAGACTGCTGCCTTCAGAAAGTATACATGTAATAGAATGTATAACTTCCGTTGGGCTTAAAGCTAATACCGCATTATTTTACTATTATTATATTATTGAAGATCTAAGCCTATTACATAATTGATTATAAATACATGTCTTTTAGTTTTCAATAGGCATTGTCGACATTAAAAGTTCATGTTACGATATATATCTGTGTACAAATTCTTGCGACATTTAATGTCAAAAGTGCAACTTATAGTGGCAGATGATTTAGCGGCAACACGTTTGCTAACGGTGGATGCAAAATTTAATTTCATTCTTGCGACGTTTAACGGTACCTGCGACATTTAACGCTAGTGCGACAGTAAATGGTGCTAAAGTAAGTTAGCATATGTTTTGGGCCGTATGTTAAATGCAGGATACGTCAGTTCCTCAGTGAAAAATCATATATATGTGGGACCGCTGCTTTGTGGAAAATACCTATTTCTATCCTATAAATTGACGTAAATACACATGTTTTGATACTTGTAAAGATAAATATGGTCATTATATTACCTTCACATTCGTTATATAGCACATTCTAACACGACCCGATTTATTTCCATACTAAACAAAGAAGACTGAAACTGTTTATTATTATTCAAAACACACACAGATCGTACGTCAAAATCATTACGCCAAGCGTAACGTCATAACGATGCTATGTTAAAGGAATTCACATGGAGCATGCAAATATTTAGAGAATATCTTGAAAAATGTAGACAGAAATCTTTAATAACTTGTTAAACTCGAAAGTATATTGTCTCAAATTTCTCGCCCTGTGTGGCTGCGTTTCTTTAGTAAAGCGCCGTTGAACGTGTTTATCATGATAATAATAATAATAATAATAATAATAATGATGATGATAATAATAATAATAACTTGGTCATGCCTAAAAACCAACTTAATCATTCCCAGCCGAACGTGTAGGACATAGCTCGATTTGTCAACTAAAGTTTTCCCTTGCCATTCATAAACAACAATTTATGAGCTCTATCTCTCCGCAAAATAGTCTCTGTCTTTAAGTATTGTTATTTAATAATAATTTCATATAAATACAACTAAAATTGCATTTTTCCTATTCGTCATTAAAATCGCTGTATGATGTCTTGAATGCTTAAGTACCTCAATGCAGATAAACTATATAAAAAAAAAACTTTAAAGCGCTAAACAGTTTTGTTCGTATATTTTATTTCTATTTTTGCGCGGCTTAGATTATCCAAGCCTGCTAAAATTCTCGAGTCATATATAACATCAAAGATCAAGATACTATGATAATAACTAATATCGTATTTCATAAACGAAAGAAACTTACTTATTTGATGAATAGATATGTTCTGTAATTTAAGTGATATTTGTATTGTTCTAAATAGAAAAAATATATGGCACACGATGACCGTTATGTAATATTACAAATACATTTCATACATTTTCATTCATTAAAACAAGGATGTAAAAACTACTTCTTGCCGCTGAAAATCAATCAGCATTTATCCCAGTAATGGTGAAACAATCTATGTAGCAAGATTCTGTGCTTGCTGATTTAAATGTGCCAACACAAGAAATCTAAAATCTTCTCTTTTCCTGCCAGTATTGTATTTCATAATCACTAAAATTATCAAACTTCCTTTAAAATATTTGAAAAAATAAATTAATTGCCATGGCAAAATCTTGCCATGGCAAACTTACCATGGTAAAATCTTGCCATGGCAGAATCTGGCCATGGCAAAGTTGCCATGGCAGAACCTTGCCATGGCAAAATTGCCATGGCAGAATCTTGCCATGGCAAAGTTGCCATGGCCAGTTTTCGCCATGGCAAAATAAGAAAACTGAGTTATCGATATGAAACAACATATTTCTACCAATACCATGGCAAATGTAATTTCCTCGTAAAAAACTAGTAATGATATCATATCAAAACATACTAACTTTAAAATAGGTGGGTTAATGTAACAATTTTAGGCAATTTTCATTTTTGTAAAGCGCGTATAAATATGGGCTGAATTTGCCAATTACCGGCGTGGCAAAAAGAAACCGGCGGCTATTTTATACACTCTGTCAGTTATTTATTTGTATGGTTAAAAATTATATATATGTTGAACTGTATACTTCATGAAATAAATACTTTTAAAATGTTTAAATTTGAAATTCTCTTATTAATTTAAGTATGTTAAATGTTTAACGTTTTCTCTAAAAGTTTAATACGCCTGTCAATTATGTCAATATACTATATGCCACAGGGTCATATCATTTTTATTATTCAATATATTTACGGAAAGAAACAAATATGCCCAGGCCTAATTCGGAAATGCACGAGGAAATAAAGTTGTATTGCACAAGCGTGTCTAGTATCTCTCCTGCTTATAAGCGTATGTTTTGAGATGTAAAATCAGATGGAGTCGGGAGAGATAGTTAGATAGGCTGAAGGTTACTTATACACTCTGTCAGTTATTTATTTGTAAGGTTAAAAATTATATATATGTTGAACTGTATACTTGATGAAATAAATTGATATTGAAACTTTAAACTTATATTTGTGTTACTCTACAATTCTGTTTTGGTGCCGTGACCAGGATTCGAATCCTGGAGATTGAAAGGTTAGTGAATAGTACATTTATTTTGCTTGCTAGACAAAATTTAACAAAATGGCAGAAGCTGAAATTCAGCAAGTTTTTCAAGATTTGGCTACTGAATTAAAAAAATGTTTCCACCGCAGTAGGGACTCAGGGTGTAGGTCAAGTTGTACCAAAGTTTGATGGAAATTCTAAAGAATATAGGTCTTGGATAAAATCTATAGAAAAATATGCTCTTCTTACTGGGTTAAATGATGAACGAAAGAAAATGGTATGTTATCAAACAGCCACAGGGCCTGTATCAGATTTGATATATAGGTTTTTAAATGACAATTGCGGATGTACTTGGGAAGCACTTACAACTGCATCGGGATCAAGCAAATTTAGAGGTCATAGAAAGGCAACTTATTGGTCATTTTGTAGACGGATTATCCGAAAATTTCCTTAAAATAAAAGTTATGCGGGACAACCCGGCCACTTTACAGGCTGCCATAAATTCGGCCACCAATGAACAAAATTTAAGAACTCGATTTAATCTAAGGTTTGGGAATTCAAGTGGCAATTCTCATAATTCAGATAGCCATGTTCCAATTGAAGTAGGACATGTTAGACCAAAGAAACAATGTCAGTTTTGTCGACAACTAGGTCATAATATCGGGGAATGTAGGACAAGACAAAAATAAATCCATGCAGTAGCCTTAGAAAACAAAGCAACAATTAACGCACAAAAATATCAACAAAACAGGCCAGAAACAAATAATGATTGGAAAAAGCAAATTGATTGTTGGAATTGTGGTAAATTTGGTCATTTTATAAAAGAATGTAGGAGTGGACCAAGATACAGGACAAACAATTTTAGGCCTTTAAACTAGAACGTCCCTGTCATAAAGAAGTCAACGATAGGAACAACGGGTTATCAACATTTTTTATAGCGCTAGCTGGAAATCCAAATTCTTGTTCAATAAAAATAGGTAGAATAAAAATTAGGACATTAGTTGATTCAGGGGCAGACGTTTCGCTCATAAGTCGTATAACATATAATCAGTTTAATCAAAGGCCTATCTTATACAAAAATCATAGAATTTCTTTACAGTCTGTAAATGGAGATTCGCTAAATGTTAAAGGTTATGTTAATCTAAAATTCAAAATAGGAGGAACACGAATGGAACATAAATTTTATGTAGTTTCAAATATGAACAGAAAAGCAATTTTAGGACGTGACTGGTTAACTCAAAATGGCGTACGTATATATTTTGACCTTGGATGCCTGAGGGTACGAAATACTTATGTCTCATTACAAGAAGATATTCACATTGCTTCAGTTGCTAGATTAAAGGAGGATGTCATAATTAAACCACAAACTACTCAGATATGTAATGGTTACTTACAAAGGAGAAATAAGCTTAAAATTTTTAAAACATACGCGTTGAGGAGTGTTGAAACAGGGTATTTAAGTACTGAACTTGGCCTTATGGTAGCAAATTCTGTCATAAAATTACGAAGGCATCGAACATTTCCTGTCATGATAGTTAATTCTACAAATAGGACAATTAGGTTAAAAAAGGGTTGTGCTGTTGCAAAGGTAGAACAAATTGACGAAAAATGCATAGCTGCAGTAACTACTGCTCAAAAACTGTCAAAAGATAAAAATACAGAATATTCGCCCATTGATACCAGCGAGATAATAGCACCAAAAGAGCACATTTCCTATGTGGAAAAATTAGTTAAAGACAATAGAGATGGTTTTTGCAAATAATGATTCAGAACTGTTAAAGACAGATACAGTTACCATGAAATTCCGACTTATGAGCATGAACCAATAAAACAAAGGCCTTACTGAGTTCCATTAAATGACAGAAAGGTCATGAGCGATGCCATTGATGTTAACATAATACGACCGTCTCATAGCCCTTATGCAAGTCCTGTTGTACTGGTTAAAAAGAAAAACGACAATAGTCGTCGCTTCTGTGTCGTTTTTAGGCGCATAAATGAAAAAAATAAACAAACAGCCTACCCCCTCCCTCATATCGATGATATATTGGCCCTGTTAGGCGAAGCTAAGTACTTTACCACCCTAGATTGTCGCTTCAGATTTTGGCAAATACCAATTGATGAAAAAGATAAAGAAAAAACTGCATTTACCACCTTCAGAGGTCTATTTGAATTTAACGTCATGTGCTTCGGATTAGTTAATGCCCCTGGGGTGTTCAAGGAACTAATGTCTAAAGTCTTAGAGGGTCTAGATTTTGCTGTCGCGTACTTGGACGACTGTCTGGTCTTTAGTAAAACATTAGAAGAAAATAAACGCCACTTAGACATTATATTTCAAAGGTTAAGAGAGCATAAACTTAAACTTAAGTTGAAAAAAATGTCAGTTCTTGCAGCCAAAAACTGAATACTTAGGTTTTGTCATAAGTGAGGATGGTATTAGACCAAACCCTGATGAAGTTAAAGCAATTAGATCACTTCCGAATCCAAAATGTGTTAGAGATTTGCGTAGAATTTTAGGAATGACGTAGTTTTACAGAAGGTTCATTAATTCGTTCTCAGAGATAGCTGAGCCTCTCATAAATTTAACAAGAAAAAATGTACCCTTTATTTGGTCAGAAGAATGTCAAAAGAGCTTTGATACTATCAAAGAACGGTTAACTGCCATTCCCCTATTAGCATACCCTGACATAAGCAAACCATATAATTTGTATACCGACGCGAGTAACCATCATGTGGCAGCGTGCTTAACTCAGAGTTGTGACTCAAAAGAATCTGATGAAAATAAAGAAAGACCTATATTTTTCTTGTCTCATAAGCTTAGTGAATCTCAAAGGAAATGGTCAGTAATAGAAAAGGAAAGCTTTTCTGTCTTCTACGCCTTACAAAAAATGGACATGTATTTAAGGGATGCAGAATTTACAATATTTACAGATCACCGCCCTCTGGTCACTTTATAACATTCACAAATGAATAACAAGAAAATTCAATTATGGGCATTGTCTATAAGCGGTTACAACTGTAAAATGAAATATCTTCCAGGCAAAAACAATGTCATCGCTGATTTCTTCTCTAGACCGCCAGAATCTGAAAGTATACAAACTGAGTCTGAGACAGAGTTCGAACCCGAAATACATAATAATACATACAAACTTGCTAGCAAAAATATAGATACAACCAAAAGTATTAATGTCATTAATTCTAATGATATTGACCCATAACAAGTGGCTAATAAGGGATATGAAAAGCAGGATTCTTTCGTAGAACCTGTTGCAGGATTCGCAGAATTAGATATGAAACTTGAGCAAGATAAAGACCCAGCAATTGTGCAGATTAAGATGCAACTTAAGCATGGTGATCCAAAGAAGTCCGAATGCAAAAAGTTTTTAGAAGTAGGTCAAGTCTTGTACTACATTTCAAATCCAGATGAAGAGCCCTTGTTAAGACTCTATGTTCCAAGTCATTTGAAAGCATTAGCCATAAATGAATATCATAAAGATTTACATCCGGGAACTCAGAGAATGTTTGCAACTATCAAAACAAAGTATTTCTGGCCAAACATGTTTAAAGATCTATACGCCTATGTATCTACTTGTGTTGAATGTCAAACAAGGAACCTAACAAAGGTCAAGGCCCCTCTGCGAGAAACAAATATTGCCCCATATCCATGGTCAATTGTATCAATGGATGTATGTGGTCCTTATGAGAAAACACTTAGTGGAAATCGCTACATTGTTTGTTTCGTTGATATGTTCAGTGGCTTTCCTGAAGCTTTTGCAACCCCTGACAAAAGTACAAATACTAAAATAGACTTACTTTTGAATGAAATTTATCTTAGGTATTGGTGTCCTCTTCAGATTATCCATGACCGAGAGTCGGAGTTTGCAAGCTCAGCCTTTACGGAAACCCTGAAAGAATTAAATATAGACAATATATCTTGTACTGCATCTCATCCTGAAAGCAATGCTAAACAAGCAAGATTGCACAGAGTCCTACATGACATACTAGCTAAGAGAATTCAAGGCAATACTCGTGAATGGGATGTCCACTTAAATATGTCTTTAGCAGGCATAAGGCACAGCGTGTCCTCAAGCTCAAAGGTTACACCATTCTATCTTGTCTATAACCGAGATCCTATCCTATCTATTGATAATCTGTTAAAGCCTAGGGCAAAATATCATGGCGAAGACTATCATAAGATTGTCCTTCAAGAACAGCATAGGTCATTCCTCTTAGCTTATAAACATTTAAAGAGGTCAAAGAGGAAACATAAGGCACAGATAGATAAGAAGGCTAAGGACATCAAGTTTGAAGTCAATGATGCAGTCTATTATAAGAACTATCAAAGAAAAAACAAACTTGAAGACCGTTGGAAATCACATTTCAGAATAATAGAACAAAAAGGTCCAGTAACATACCTGATTAAAAGCCTGCTTGATAATCGTGTCTTCCAGGTCCATGCCGATCAGATAAGGCATGCCAACATAGAAGAATGGCCAGAGCGAAAAGCTCCCCAAGGTTACCCAAAGAGAAGGGCGAACTTCGTAGTTCCACCAGATGATTCGTCAAGCAGTTACGATGAATCTGATGCTGAAATCACAAATAAAGCTGTTAAGGTACATGATCAGGCAAATAGAGTCAACTCTTCAGCCGAAGAGAACATTCCATTAGCACAATTGAGAAAGAAGCCAGAGCAAAGACCAAGTTGAGTCTGAAAGTTATTCTGAGAATGAACAAGCAACAAGCTTCACTAAAAATGTTCCTTCACCAAATAGTGTAGAAAATCAATCTAAACAACTAGATTACCTTAACGAGTTGTCCCATTCTGAATCGGCTGATTTCCAGTCTTCTCAGTCCATGGAGACAGACGACATAGGAACAGAACCCTTGTCAATTGAGTCTGAAATAGAAAATCAAAGTGATATGAAAATTGATATGATTAAGACAGTAGAGCCTGTTAACTTATGTAGCCCGGCTCCTGTACCTGAACAAAGGACTAGTGAAAATACGAATGAAGTCGCCCCTACGACTGTTACTTAAGAACAAGAAAAGCAGAAATGCCTACAACTGATTTTAGAAAGCAACAATAATCTTATGCAGAGCCTAATGCAAAAGATATTTTAGCTAATTCTGAAACAAGCTTTATTAGCTACGACTCTTAGTATTGATACAAAATTACTACATTACCCTGATTCAGTTAGCGCTACATTATGATATTGATAAACCCCATAAAGGCTTCAAATTTTGTGTAAATATAATATTGTCTGTCTTATGTGTGTATATATATTATTTTGATACGTTTTGCCGGTGCCTTGTAAATTAATGCAAAGATTATTTTGTTTTTTAATTTTTGATATTTTATTCTGTTTCGATCAGGATAAAAATGCTGTTTTAAAGAGAGTCTATTAATAAAAATGTATTTTGTCATATTTTCAGACACACAGCAATGAGGTGTGTTATTTTGCTTTGCCTAATTGGCATTATAAGTACTTTAGAAGTACACGAAAATGTTATTTTTGAAAAAGTTAATGAAGTTACTACCACAAAATCACAATGGAAAATTGCATTAATTATGGATGTCACTATCTTTCAAAAAGCTTTAGATAAGTTAGAAACAGACATAAATTCGGCTGAAAATATCTCTACCCAGATAATTGACACTTATTCGTTGATTGGTAATACGACCAAGAAAAACAATCGCAAGGTTGATTCAGCTATCTCTATATTTTTAGACTCCCTAGGAAATTTAAAGAATGAAATACAGTTCATCAAAGCTACATGTCTACAAAATTCATAATTTGGAAATACCTCATTATGATCCTAATGCTAATGCCAGCTCACAGTACACAAGCATGGCCATGGCCGCAAAATATGATTTCACTACAACTGCGTTAACGATAAATACCGAAAGAACAAAATTTGCTACCCTAACACCGGTTGAATTAGAACAATGTAGCGACCCAGTACAAAAATACAAATATTCTGCGAGATTCGTTCACCTATGTATCAAATTTCCTTATCCCAGCGCTGCCCTTCAGCTATGTTTACAAAAAACGATATGAAAATGTCAAGCTTTTTTAAAACCATTGTAAAGCCAAATACAAAATTACCATTCACTAAATACTTATATAAAGGTTACTGGGTTATTGCAACAAATATACATCTAAGATTTGTTGTTATCTGTTATGCATTAGGTAAACAAAAATCCGAATTAGTGGTTACACCTCCTATGGGTTTTATAAGATTAGAAATGAACTGCAGAGCTTATAATGAACACCTATCCTTAAATGCATGGTTTTCTGAGTCCAGTCAAAAGAACATAAAAATTAACAACGACCTTTCCTACTTTCCTAATATAACAAATATCAAAATATTGTCACCCGTTCATAAAAACTTTAACAAAGACTTAAAAACTGCCATCCCAAAACAACTAGAGCATATTAAAGAAATACCCATGGATCAACTGATCGAACAATTAAATCACTTACGTCGTATGCAACTTGATGATGTCCAGCAGGGTTGGCCTCTTTGGTATTACATCTTGATAGGGATATCCATTTTAAGTATCCTTTCTGTGGTGGTATTTACTTTAAATTTAGACAATGTACTCGAAAGAATGAAAGCAAGCAAAATAAAACATTTATTTCACCGCCACGTTACACCAGCCAGAAGTCAAGCGAAAATGACTAATACGTCACAACTTTCCAGATGGATGGACACACGCTAGCCAATCAGCAAATGGGAAACAAAGATGTAGCTCCCGGGTTGCTTCTCAGTAGATTGTACCCTCAGGTCCCAACAGATTGACGAATAAATTAATATCATCTACCTGCAAGAACAATCAGCACAGCCTAAAGTAAAATAACTGACATAATAATATCACATCAAACAGTAATGACAATTTGTGTAACCTTCTTATGGAAGACCTATCTTTCTACCCGGAAAATCATCAATTAAGAAGATTTCATAGATGTGAAAATGAAAAATTTGTACAAACTTATGAAACATTATCCGGAAGACCATTACAGAATTTCCTCATATGTGTACAAGCAAGTGTAACCTGACAACAGAAAAACTACACCTTTTGAAGCTTGACGTTTCCTCATATGTGGACCAACAAACTATAAAAGCTCATAGAATTCTACAGTCGGCCCTTTCCATTTTAAGCATCCTGTTCTATTTGGATATCTCACAATTTAATTCACCATGATGAAGGCTGTAATTTTCAAATTCTTCCTAAATTATATTGTAGAGTACTTGACATATCAAACTCGGAATAATATTCTCAAGATAGTTAATAAAACCGACAAACGTGGATCGCTGAATCTAAGTGATAATCCTTTGGAAACCTTACAACGGCGGCATGTCATAGACTATTTTGGTAAAGCACTACAACAGTCCCTAGAGGCGCTAAAGGACGATCTTACAACAACCCTGTTTTTAGCCAGGGCCACGAAAGCATTTATAAAGATGGCGGTTCTACAGCAACAGTGTTACTTAGCGGCGGATCTCCTCTCAGTCATGGCCCTTGAAAGGCTATGGCGGGTGTCCTCAGAAGAAGTCGTCCTGGAATCGGTCTTCGACGCACTGTATGCAGACACATCGACCAGTGACCTGAAGACGATTACCGACGAGGAGCGTGGGGACCCCAGCCTCTGGGATTGGACTACCGACTTCCCGGATGCCTGCCGCCAGGAGCAATACTGGGACTGGAAGTCAGGTTGTTTTGTTTCCATTCCATATTATTATTTTGAGAAAAAAAAGAAAATTGCTCATTTTGTTTTATTCTGCAAATGTTATAAGTCAACTGGCTATAAATCTGATCAATAACATCTGGATTTTTTTTAATTTGTTTATTATTCCTACAGAAAAAAAAACGGTTTCATATCATTATCCATTTATATTAATGTTAAGTCTAAATATTCCGTATACTTGCTTACAGAAAAGACTTATTTTTCTAGTAATATGAAACAGTAATTGTTTTTATAATCAAACTATTTTAGGTATACAGTGCATTATATCTGATCAATACGATCCGAAATCATTTTTTTTGCATTACTGTACAAATAAAATGTCTGATCATTTAAGATCTGGAATTTTTTATTATTATTATCTGGCCGCTTAGATCTAGAAATTTTGTTGTTTACATTCAAATGTAACTGCATAAATATGTCAAAAATCTCCGATTGTTCTCAAATCTAGATTATTCTTTCTTTGTTTCAAAAAGTATTCTGGTTACGGGTTCTGATTTTCTTAAATCTGGAAAATGCAAGGCAATTTATTCAATTTATATATTAAAAATAATTATTATTTATAAAAGTTTCCTTCTAACATTTTGTTTATATAACCATACTCATGTTGTTTTTATGTTAATAGCGCAAGGCTGTGAAAAGTAGCGTTCTGCATTGAGCAGTCGTACAGAGGCATACATATATTTATAGATAAAAAGTAAACCTGTGCATGTTTTAGAAAAGGAACAGTAAGAACTTATCGTATTTCTAAATATAAATTGTATAAATGTATTCTCTTACATTTGCCCTATAGAAATCATCATGTTCATTGCGTGAACTTAAAAACAATTATAAATTCTATGATACTTATATGTTACAGATATATTCTCTTATAGAAAGACGAATACTTAAGTTATGATATCTTTCAACATATGTTTCATGATCATTGTTTAAAAAAGTAAATGATTCTACTTTTCATGTTTAAACAGTAAATGATTCTACTTTTCATGTTTATGTCACGTATATTCAAGTTTATCATATTTTCCAACATATGTTTCATGTCCATTGCTTCAAAGTAAATACTTCTAATTTTCCTGTTATGACCATTTATTATTGGTTTAAATGTTAATATAAATCATTTCAATGAATGCAAAAATGTTCTTGTTTTAAAATCTTCGTTCTCGTTTCAGAAGTATACATGTTTTTAATACGCTGACACCTAGTGAGTGGCATCTATCGCCGAATCTGTCCTATACAGACGGTGCAAAACAGAACATATGTATATGTAACTTATGTGACTTTAGTTTTATGTGAATGACAATGTGAATCGGACTGAACATTTTTACAACTATGTTAAATCTTAACTGTGCGTTAATGTTGAATTCATATGTGTTACCAAATTTATTATGTATTAATGAATTATTTAAATAATGTGTCTAATGAAGGACAATAATGTTACCATCAGTAAAAAGAATATTATCACATGTACTAGGCAAATAATGTTAACATCGCTAAAAAGAATATTATCAAATGTACTTACCATTGTTGAGCACCTGTTCGAAATATCCTTTTCACAATTGTTTATTCTAGAACACCAAAAGTAGATTACATGCCCTCCACTGGAAGAGGTTGCCTTTTATTACGAAGGTAACTTTGAGGTGACAGACAATTAGAGATGATTATCAGTATCTTTAATTGACTGTTTCCGATATATGTGCAATATATCTTTCATATCAGCTCAATTATCTCGATATTATAATTATCGCAATATCACACATTTACTTAATTATCGGCTATGTCAAAATTTTAGGTTATCTGTAAGATAATTAAAGATTTAACAAGACCCTGAGCAATATTTTACCTCGAGCGGCATTTAATGTTGTGGTTTTTTTTAAAGTAAAGTCTGCACTCTCATTATGTAATAAAACTTTTCTTTTGTAAAATCTAATGCATAAAGGGCTCTTTTCAAACTATTATTTCATTTCTAACATGAATTATTGCTTAAAACGGGTTTTGTTTTACTTACTCTTTTGACAGATTAACTTTATTACCTTTTTTTTTATACTTTTTTTATATAAGAATGAAAGGAGTTGTAGCATTATGGGTTTTTCTTAAGTATATAAAAGTTTAAAGGAGTTTTGGATTTCATTTATATTAGGGATTTTGATATTATTGAAATACTTTTAAAATGTTTAAATTTGAAATTCTCTTATTAATTTAAGTATGTTAAATGTTTAAAGTTTTCTCTAAAAGTTTAATACGCCTGTCAATTATGTCAATATACTATATGCCACAGGGTCATATCATATTTATGATTCAATATATTTACGAAAAGAAACAAATATACCTAGACTTAAGGAAACTTGACATGGACAACCAAGATGGCGTCGCGAAATTAGGGTTGGTCACATTATTTAGTCCTATAGACGATATGCTGCTACAGAGGTCTAAAGATGCATTTTAATCATTTAAAACACACGTATACAATTGTAAAAATGCATTTAATTTATAAAAATAAAATATCAATTATTCTGAAACTCACCATGAAAACTAGTCACATTTTGTGCACATTTTGCAGAAAAATTATGTATCCAAACTGAAAATAATTTATATCCTCATTTCTTTGAATATGTCCTTCAGGTGCTCCACCTATGAACAAAAGAATTTATCTGCTGAATTTTATGCAATTTGCTCCGGAATTTCATCAGTAAATTATAAATTTCTATTTTTTACACCCTAAAAAGTTGAAACCTGTTTGCAGTATGAGGGTCATTAAAAAAGTTCAAAGCACATGTAAGTTTACTTTGTCTTTATTTCTGAGACTTTACATCCTCACATATTAAGTGTTTTGAGTGATTTGTTCATTTCTTAGTAATTCTACATTGTTTATATTTTAATTTTATAAAACGTTTACAATCTTTTCAATCTCTGTCCTAGTTCAAATGTGTTTGCTACTGTTTGAATAACCCTCAATGTCAAAACTTTACTGAATTGCATGGAAATCTCATCGAAAGTGTGGATCTTAGGCCATACTAAATCAATGTATGTTTAATGTAATTGATAAAGTTTTGATTTTCTGTTGCCTTCTTTAAAAAAATATACAGCCAGTTTGATGAGGATTTCTGCATTTTGAACATGCAAGGGTCATAAAACATAATGTAATATACCCAAAATCAGCTGTGTTTGGGTTCACTTTCCGTTCAAAGGACTGGGTGATTTTTACGATAAACATATTTTTGGAATTGCATAGCCCCTTGTTACTGAATTTATTTGCAACAAAATATTGAAATTTATAATTTACTGATGAAATTCCAAAGCAAACAGCATAAAACTCAGTGGATGAATTCTTTTGTGCATAGGTGGAGCACCTGAAGGACATATTCAAAGATAGGAAGATATAAATTATTTTCAGTTTGGATACATAATGTTTCCGCAAAATGTGCACAAAAATTGTCTAGTTTTCATGGTGAGTTTCAGAATAGTTGATTATATATTTTTATAAATTAAATGCATTTTTACAATTGTATATATGTGTTTTAAATGATTAAAATGCATCTTTAGACCTCTGTAGCAACATATCGTCTAAAGTAAAGGAGTAAATAATGTGACCAACCTTAATTTTCTGACGCCATCTTGGTTGTTCATGTCAAGTTACCGTAACTCGGAAATGCACGAAAAAATAAAGATGTATTGCACAAGCGTGTCTAGTATCTCTCCTGCATATAAGCGTATGTTTTGAGATGTAAAATCAGATAGAGTCGGGAGAGATAGTTAGATAGGCTGAAGGTTACTTATACACTCTGGCAGTTATTTATTTGTATGGTTAAAAATTATATATATGTTGAACTGTATACTTCATGAAATAAATTGATATTGAAACTTTAAACTTATATTTGTGTTACTCTACAGACCTGTCAGGAGGGGGAAGAAATTGACTCAGCAGTTCTTCCCCCCCACCCCCAAGCCAGTTCTTGACCAATCAGGTGGAGGAAGAAATTAACCAGTCAGTTCTTTCCCCCATAGCCAGTACTTGACCTGTCGGGTGGGGAAATGAATTTGACCAGTAAGTTATTTCCCCCCTAGCCAGTACTTGACCTGTCGGGTTGGGAGAAGAAATTGAATGGTCAGTCCTTTCCCCTCCAGCACATACTTGACACATAATTTCTTCCCCTACCTAACAGAGCAAGTACTGGCTAGTGGGGGGGGGGGGAGGGAAACTGACCAGTTAATTTCTTCTCCCCACCCCACATGTCAAGTACTGGCTAGGGGAGAAAGAACTGACCGGTCAATTTCATTTCCCACCCGGAAGGTCAAGTTCTGGCTACGGGGGAAAGAACTGACTGGTCAATTTCTTCCCCCACCTAACAGAGCAAATACTGGCTAGGGAGGAAAGAGCTGACCGGTCAATTTCTTCCCCAGCCTGACAGTTCAAGTACTGGCTAGAGGGGAAAGGACTGACTGGTCAATTTTTTCCTCTTCCTGATAGGTCAAGTACTGACTAGGGGGGAAAGAACTGACCGTTCAATTTCTTCTCCCCACCCCACAGGTCAAGTACTGGCTAGGGGGAAAGAACTGAGTAGTCAATTTCTTCCCCCTTCTGAATGGTCAATGGTCAAGTATATGCTTGGGGGAAAAGAACTGACCGGTCAATTTCTTTCCCCACCTAACAGAGCAAGTACTGGCTAGGGGGAAAAGAACTCACCAGTCAATTTCTTCTCCCCACCCCACAGGTCAAGTACTGGCTAGGGGGGAAAGAACTGACCGGTCAATTTCATTTCCCCACCCGACAGGTCAAGTACTGGCTAGAGGGGAAAGAACTGACTAGTGTGAATTTCTTCTCCCCACCCGACAGGTCAAGTACTGGCTAGTGGGAAAAGAAGTGACTGGTCAAATTTATCTATCCACCCAACAGGTCAAGTTCTGGCTAGGGGGGAAAGAACTGACCAGTTAATTTCTTCCCCCACATGAGAGGTCAAGTATTGGCTAGGGGGGAAAGAACTGACTAGTCAATTTCTTCCCCCACCTGATAGGTCAAGTATATGCTAGGAGGGAAAGAACTGTCAAGTCAATTTCTTCTCCCCACCCGACACCTCAAATATTGGGTGGGTGGGAGGGGGAGGGGGGGGGGTCGTGGAAGAACTGACCAGTCAATTTCTTCCCCCACCCCACAGATAAAGTATATGCTAGGGGGGAAAGAACTGAAAGGTCACATTCTTCCTCCATCTGACAGGTCAAGTATATACTTTGGGGGAAAGAACTTACCGGTCAATTTCTTCCCCACCTGACAGGTCAAGTACTGGCTAGGGGGGAAGAGTTATATATGTTGCTAATTATTTTGTGAATTTTGTTGGATGGTTTCTGTCCCAGGGAAGATATGACATGTTAAGGCCTTTTTATCAGTATAGCGGTATTTACCCTCTACCTGGCTCAGGTAAGTTTTTTTTTTAAAGTTTATTTAATTGTTCAGCTGAGCATCATGGGAAAAATTGTGCTTTAATAGACAGAGGGTAGAGACCGTACCATAGCTCTTCGCGTACTTTGATTTTTCAAAATAAAGTAATTTTCACAAGTGCACCGATTACGATTAAAAATGTAGACAATGGAATCTGTCTAAAATCATTGGAATGAACGAATGACAGTCGATCTTAGTCATAATACTGATTGACAGTGAATGCTAATGACACAATGTGTTGCAGAAAGGTATTTAGTTTGTAAATGTAATTTTCTTTCAACTGAAATCTTCTCAAAACTGGTAAAGTAATTGATTATACTTTGACAAAGATCACTGTCTTTGCCGTTCGCCGGCTGCTAAAAGGACAAATATATAAGATTCAGTGTAAGTTTCACTTCACTGGTACTGCCAGTTAGTAAGTTCATACTCTTAAAACACGTCAGAGAAATTTCGGCAGTTTCGACCGATCAAAACGTTGGCAGCATTAGATTATTTTTTTCTTTACACGAAAACTGCCGTTAGGTAATACGCCGATAATCCGGCGTTCACCGATAATGATGTTATTTTCACATAATTGTTCCAGTTCACGTAATATAATCGGTGCACTTAAACTGCCTAGCTATAGCTATTGTTGTTATAGGGAAGTGGTAGCGTGTCTGCCTTAGGTGTGTGAGGTCCTGGGTTCGAGTCCCGGTTAGAGCTTATATATTTGCATTCTGCTACAACATGTTTTTTTCTGTTAACAGACTGTTCCAGATGTTATAAATTTTTAGCACACAGTATCATGACCATTATTTAGCAATCCAGATCAAAAATTGAATGTTAAATCAAATGCACCCAATTAGAAAATATTCACTATATTATGTCCCTTCGATGTTTCTGCTCTCCATGTTCAAGAAGAGTTACATATCCTTGATCACAAAATTTTCTTTTACATGAAAATATTAAATGCTTATAATTCTACGCTTCTGGTTAAAATATTGTCTATATATCTATTTTTGCGAAATATATAGACATTTGCCTTCATTTTTAACTTCATAACTATAATTTGAAAAACTTAGGTACTATCTCTATATAGGGGAATTTATGACGACCGTAGCGGCACATACTCTAGTAATGAAACCCTTTCAAAAGCCATGTAAAGTTAAATAACGTTTACTTTTATCTTTTTATTATTTTTAAAAATAATCACAACCATCTTGTTAACGAATGCGTAGTGATATATTCCTAAATACTTGATCGAGCCATCAAAGACTGATTGAAGCCAAATATCAGGAGAAGGCTATCGGACTATAAAGGCTACAAGTTTTTTCCAGTATATCTAAATCTGCATATACCTTTGGATACAACCCATATGCACATTTATAGAAAGCCTATGAATATTCACAACCGTATTTTAAGAAATTCCAGTTTCAGTCAAAAAAAAAAAATATTTTCAAATCATTTAAAACTATGAATAAAGAACATAAGCGCAAACAGGCGACATCTTTGCTTTCAGTGCATAGTTTTTACAGTGGAAAATGTGTAACCAGTACACCACTGTGTCAGATAAGATACGCTTTCCGATCTTAGCAATAATGAAATCTGCATTGAAAATTGACATTATCAGTTACATGTCAAATGTTGGACTTAACCCGGATGATTTTGTATAACATTGAGGCATGAATAAGTTAAGTTATTTCTGTGTATGAGCAATAACAATGGAAGCCTCTAGGAGGTGCGATTGTACCGAAAAGGGAGACGCTTCAGGGGAATTAGGTAAGTTGTGTGAACTTTGTGAAGCTGGTCATGTTACAACCACAGCGGGTGGCATATGCAGAGAATGTGGACAATATATTTGTGGGAAGTGCTTTAAGATCAATCTGAAAGCAAGTGTATGATTGATTTAGACAAGTCTATGACCACGGTTCAGAACAGAGATGAAAATGTAGAAAAATGTAAAAGTCATGAAAGTGAAACAATAAAATATTATTGTCGCAAACATGGAAGTGTAGGCTGTGGCGACTGTACGATTCCTGTACATGGTCCTTGCAAACCTGAAAGTATAGAAGATTTGTCAATAAATTTCCACAACAGTGAATAATTTAAAAGTCTCTTGGGAAAACTTCATGATCTTACGACTGCAAGCCACAAAAATGACACAAAGGTTCAGGAAAACATGCAAGCAAATAAAGTTATGCTCGAAAAAGCTTTGATGGAGATTAATTGTTTAAGATCTGAAATCAACAACTGTTTAGATAACGTTGAAGCAAAATATTGTAAAGGAGGCAAAAAGTATTGAAAGCCGAAATAGCAAACTATTGGCCAAGCTAGAGCAAGAGACCAAGAAGGTGTCTTTCAAAATCACTGAGGTAAGAAAAAGTTAGACGCGGATGCAAGGCAATGCACTCTTTATTCAGACTGTTAATTGCAAGACCCATATACTTGACATTTAACGGGACGTTTCACGTATACAAACAAAAAGTGACATCAAAACATTCAAATTTATACCTGAAAAGCATCTGCAAGGTGTAATAACATCGATTGAAAAGCTTGTCCAAACAAGGCAGGCTAAATACTTAAGCAGAGATGAAGTTGCAGATCGGGACAGTGACAGAAAAAAAAAGGAAATGGTAAGAAAATAAATAAACGTTTTTCCGATTTTTGTTTTGAATTAAGAATTATTGCAATGATAGATTATTTTGATTAGTATTGTAATGTATCATCTTTAAATTAACATTTTGAAACCAATAAATGATTTAAACTAATTAAAAACAATCTTTTATCACGAATGAATGTCATTTTCTAAGCATAGTTGTGACACTGATGCAATATACAAACTCTGTTGAAACTTAATAACACCAGTGAACATTCGCGGAAACCTACTGAAATTTAATGTAATAAGTGTTTCAAAAATATAAGGGTAATTTGCCCATAAATCGAACACATTCTGCACAGTAACGATCATACTAATGTCATTCTAACGATGCAATGGTCCGTTTCATTCGGAAAGCTTTCAGAACTATCCCTTGATGGTTTTCCATGATTAACAATATCTTGGACTGTTTCGGATCAAATTACTGAAAATACATTCGACATTTACCAGCTTTATATATTCAAATAATACCGCGGTTCTACTTTTATTAACAAAATCGTTATTACATTTGATCAAATAGAAAAAAATAAGTTGACTCAAAAGAATACTGCAATCCATGATTGCTTATTAATCAAGAGAGGGGACAGTAACATGATGCTACCAACTCATATATCACACGTGTATTATTTAGTCAACTACCGTGTAATGTCACATGTGTCGTCTTTAATCGTACAATTTGCGTCTGCTAAAATCAACACTGAAATTATTATCTTTAATCAAACAATGTCACTGGCTTAAGAAAATACTCAGATATTAAAACGTGTTTAAATGGTTGCTTCTATATTTATATTATCAACATATATGCCTGTTTTTACGATTTATTAGTCCCCTACTGGTTGAAAATTTTAATATTACTTGGCACAAATATACCTCATTATAAAACGATGTGTCATGCACAACTTTCAGACCCCTAGCTCAAAGGTTAAGGTCACACTGTCCGGTCCATAACTTTGTCATCCATCAAGGGATTACAATATTATTTGGCATAAATGTTCTCCTTGATGAGATGACATGTCATGCGCAGCACCTAGAACCCTAGCTTAAAGGACAATGTCACACTTGGAGATCAAAGTTCAATAGAATCTTTTCCTGTCCTGTCTATAACATTGTCATGCAAAACAAATATTTCCTGGATGAGACAACGTATCATGCGCAAAACCCGGGCCCTTAGCTGAAAGGCCAAGGTCACACCTGGGAGTCAAAGGCCAAAAGATCTTTTTCCTGTCCAGTCTGTAACTCAACAATCCTTGAAGGGATTTTAATATTACTTGTTCACCATCATGAGGCAGATTGTCACTGGGAGTATCCAGGTCCCTAGATCTAAAGTCAAGGTCTCACTTAGAGGTCAAAGGTCAAATTCAAGAGTGACTTTGTCCAGAGTATTTCTTCTTCGTGCATGGAGGGATGTTGATGCAACTTGGCACAAATGCTCACAACCCTGAGACACCCTTGTTTTTAGAAATACTTATCTTGGTTTTTACGTTAAATAGCTTATATTGTATTTTTTCCAGTGGAGGACCTTGCATTGCATGGCAATACTTATTCACTTGTTTAGTGTTATATTTATTATTCTAAATAAATAAACGTAGAACTGCATTTGCTTAAAATCGTGCATTGTGATTATTTGTTATATTGGAATAATTCATATTTGGACAAGATAGAATATTGTGATGATCTGTGATTATTGGTTGAGGAAAATCAAGTGCAATTTCCATTGGGATCGTGCAGAAAAGAAGTTCACGCCGAATGCCTAGCGTGTGATCTAATCAATGTTTAAAATATTAAATATTTGGATACTTACACAACTTACAAATTAAGTTCCAAATCATAAACTATGTACGGGAGTTATCAGTTTATGTAGTTAATATACACTTGGTGATTTTCCCAAACAAAGGAAACGATATATACATGGAATCGTGAAAATACATAAAAACACTTCGATTTCTGACTCCCACTGCGAATTAAATAGTTTTAAAAAACGTTGCAGTTTGCTAAATAACTGATCTTTAGTATGGCTCTTGCAGTAAATTGTAACAAAATATTTGTTAGAATCATAGACGGAAAGGGCAGAATCAACATTAACTCTGTCAACCCAAGGAATAAATGAGAATTAATATGCAAGTTAATTTATTATTTCTTATTCCATAAAAATCGTTACTCATTATTTCGTTTCCAATAAAATGTTTATTCATCAGGTTCATTTTGAAAGTGTTTGTATCTTAACAAAGTCTGTATTTACAATCAATATTACGGCTTTCATCATCATAGCTATCTATATAATGTGTTACTAGTGATACTGTATAGTCATTGACTATTATTTGTCAATCACGTCGTCTCAGCATGAAAAATATTTGTGCCAAGTAATATTAAAATCCCCTAATGAAAGACAGAGTTATGACACGGACATGAAACAGACCCTTTTCATGCCATGTAAATATCTGAATGTCAAGTGTGATCCTAACCTTTGAGCTAGGGGTCTGAAAGTTGTGCATGACACAGCGTTTTATTATGAGGTATATTTGTGCCAAGTAATATTAAAATCCCTTTATGGATGGCAGAGTTATTGACCGAAAAAGAAGCCCTGTTGCCCTTTGACCTCCAATTGTGACCTTGACTATTGAGCCAGGGGTCCGGGTTTTGAACATAACACGTTGTCTTATCATGGGACACATTTATGTCAAGTAATGTTAAAATCCACTCATGAATGACAGAGTTATGGACCGGACAAGAAATAGCGGACGGACGGACGGACTTATGGCAAATTGCATTCTTATAGTCCCCAAAACTGGTTTTCAACCAGTAGGGGACTAATAAATCGTAAAAACAGACATATATGTTGATAATATAAACATAGAAGCAACCATTTAAACACGTTTTAATATCTGAGTATTTTCTTAAACCAGTGACATTGTTTGATTAAAGATAATAATTTCAGTGTTGTTTTAAGCAGACGCTAATTGTACGATTAAAGATGACACATGTGACATTACACGGTAGTTGACTAAATAATACAGGTGTGATATACGAGTTGGTAGCATTATGTTACTGTCCCCTCTCTTGATTAATAAGCAATCATGGATTGCAATATTCTTTTGAGTCAATTCATTTTTTTCTATTTGATCAAATGTAATAACGATTTTGTTAATAAAAGTAGAACCGCGGTATTATTTGAATATATAAAGCTGGTAAATGTCGAATGTATTTTCAGTAATTTGACCCGAAACAGTCCAAGACATTGTTAATCATAGAAAACCATCAAGAGATAGTTCTGAAAGCTTTCCGAATGAAACGGACCATTGCATCGTTAGAATGACATTAGTATGATCGTTAGTGTGTAGAATGTGTCCGATTTATAGGCAAATTACTCTTATATTTTTGAAACACTTATTACATTAAATTTCAGTAGGTTTCCGCGAATGTTCACTGGTGTTATTAAGTTTCAACAGAGTTTGTATATTGCATCAGTGTCACAACTATGCATTGAAAATGACATTCTTTCGTGATAAAAGATTGTTTTTAATTAGTTTAAATCATTTATGGGTTTCAAAATTTTAGTTTAAAGATGATACTAATCAAAATAATCTGTCATTGCAACAATTCTTAATTCAAAACAAAAATCGGAAAAACGTTTATTTATTTTATTACCATTTCCTTTATGTTTTCTGTCACTGCCCTGATCTGCAACTTCATCTCTGCTTAAGTATTTAGCCTGCCTTGTTTGGACAAGCTTTTCAATCGATGTTATTACACCTTGCAGATGCTTTTCATGTTTAAATTTGAATGTTTTGATGTCACTTTTTGTTTGTATACGTGAAACGTCCCGGTAAATGTCAAGTATACGGGTCTTGCAATTAACAGTCTGAATAAAGAGTGCATTGCCTTGATACAAATGCGTAACTTCTTTCTTACCTCAGTGATTTTGAAAGACACCTTCTTGGTCTCTTGCTCTAGCTTGGCCAATAGTTTGCTATTTCGGCTTTCAATACTATTTGCTTCAACGTTATCTAAACAGTTGTTGATTTCAGATCTTAAACAATTAATCTCCATCAAAGCTTTTTCGAGCATAACTTTATTTGCTTGCATGTTTTCGTGAACATTTGTGTCATTTTTGTGGCTTGCAGTCGTAAGATCATGAAGTTTTCCCAAGAGACTTTTAAATTATTCACTGTTGTGGAAATTTATTGACAAATCTTCTATACTTTCAGGTTTGCAAGGACCATGTACAGGAATCATACAGTCGCCACAGCCTACACTTTCATGTTTGCGACAATAGTATTTTATTGTTTTACTTGCATGACTTTTGCTTTTTTCTACATTTTCATCTCTGTTCTGAACCGTAGTCATAGACTTGTCTAAATCAATCATCACATGATTTTTACGTACATTTGCTTTCAGATGGATCTTAAAGCACTTCCCACAAATATATTGTCCACATTCTCTCTCTGCATATGCCATCCGCTGTGGTTGTAACATGACCAGCTTCACAAAGTTCACACAACTTATCTAATTTACCTGCAGCTCCTCCCTTTTCGGTACAATCTCCTCTCCTAGAGACTTCCATTATTATTGTTCACACACAGAAATAACTTAACTTATTCATACCTAAATGTTATACAGAATTATCCGGGTAAAGTCCAACATTTGAAAGGTAACTGATAATACAATGTGTGTATCAATTTAAAAATGCAAATAGTATTATTGCTAAGGTCGGCAAGCGTATTTTATCTAACACAGTGGCGTACTGATTACACATATTTTACTGTAAAAACTATGCACTTAAAGCAAAAATGTGGTCTGTTTGCGCTTATATTCTTTATTCATAGGTTTAAATAAATTGAACATAATTATTTTGGGACTGAAACTGGGTTTTATTTTTCAGAATACGGTTGGGCATATTCACAGGTTTTCTCGAATCTCTTAATGTGCATATGGGTTGTATCCAAAGGTATGCGCAGTTTTAGATATACTGGAATAAAACGTTTGGCCTTTATAGTCAGATAGCCTTCTCCTACCATTTGGCTTCAATCAATCTTTGATGGGTCGGTCAAGTATTTATCATAGGAATATATCTCTGCGAATGCGTAAACAAGATGGCTTTGATTTTTTTTTTCAAAATGATAAAAGTAAACGTTTTATAAGTTTACATGGCTCCTGAGGGGTTTCACAACTAGAGTATGTACTGCTAAGGTCGTCATAAAATCACCTATATCTATATAAGTAACACATTCCCTTGAAGCTCAGCTGAATAATTAAGACTTTTACCAGAGCCAGGTAGAGGGGTAAATACCGCTGTATTGAGGGGGAGGTCTTAACGTGTTATATCTTCCCCGGGACAGAAACCATCCAGCAAAAGGCTCAAAATAATTGACAATTCTGCAACAATTTATAACTCCAATAGCGAAAGTGAAGCTACTGACTATTTTGACATTTGAATTAGACAAAGACTACGCACCTTGAAATTCCCCACCCACAACTCCTGTAAACACGTCAAAATTGAGTGAATCGGAAGTAACAGAATCGAGTGCTAGACTGATCGAGTGCTAGAGTTACCCCTATACCTGTGAGAGACCTGAAAACGATTCCAAGACGAGGCAAAGGGTTTATGCATCTATAATATACATTGGTACCGGTATTTTCGTGCAGGATAACTTGACACCTTTTTTCGTTAGTGTAACCAGGTTGGATTATTTACATAATCCAATACAAGTTATCTCCCTTGGACTATCATGGGCGTTTCTCCCGCCTTTTATCTTTGTTGTAAGCGTCACGTGAGAGCTGTTCCTAGTCAGTTGTAGAAGAGGACGGACATGTTTATTTGGTTCGTCTATTTGATTGTTTCTTGCTGTACTGTCATTGTTGCAGGTTAAGAATGAATTTGTTTAAATATAGACTGCAAGCTTATTTCTGGTGTTTTATAAGTAATTAAATATTTGGAATACATGTAATTGTACATGTATATAGTTTTCAAGATGGCGGAATTTTTAACTTCTTTACTTTCTATAACCTTATTCTTAAATCTAATTAATACCTATTCAGTAACAATAAATGATTACAGTCTATGGTACTTAGTTGCACTTGTTGTTTACTCTGCAGCATACGAGCACCATAACGAGAGAATGTGTTTGACAGGCAACAGAACAGTTGTAAAGACAGTGTGTGTGCTGAATCGATATACAATCGGTATGTAAAATGTTATATTTATTATATATGAATGTAAAAAGCTTATTTAAAGGGAAAGGCAACCCTGCAAATTGCTTATTACCTAAGAAAATGTATGCCATGGGCAGTTATTTCGTGGTGGAATAAACAAATATATGTTTCAGAAAAAAATGTTTACCTGGGAAACGAAGTGCGGGTGACGTCATTTACACACTTCCGGTAGGGCATGACTAGATATCGGAAAGGGTCCTTTCAGTGGTATTTGATCGGAAAGGGCCTAACATGATCGGAAAGGGCCTGCCATATGTTTATTATTAGAAATTAATAATTATTTTTTCATATTTCATTTTTTTCATTAAAAAAAGAAAATAAATTATGACAAAAAAATCAATTTTCTATTTCTATATAAATTATAGACAAATTACGAGTCATGGCATAAACCGCGCTGATCGGAAAGGGCCTAACATGATTGTAATATGTCGTCCAAATAATTGACTCGGGCTGCGCCCTCGTAAAATTATTACGCCCGACGTATAACCGCCCATCGTGCATAAATAGTGTTAGAGCACTCTTTTGCTATAAATGATTTCTTAAATATAATATATAAAAAACAAAGACAAATATCAAACAGGGAATGCCACGTACCAAAAACGCAGCCTCCCCAAAACGAAACCCACATCACGCAGACGTGCACACCACAAACACACACACACACACGCACACAAACTTGCACGCAGGACAAAACGAACAAACATAGGAACACAGTGGGCACCGCCTTGGAACGGTCAGTGGCAAAAACACCACTGGGGAGCTTAAACCGGTTTATGGTGCGCACCCAACCTCACTCTTACCCCTACCATGTTCCAAAGATACGGGACAGTGTAAATAAAAGTAATCCCCTGCCTTTTCAGAAGACAGAGCAATAAGAGAAACACCCTTAAGGGCCCGACGAAACAGGCCAGAAGACAGATATCGAAACAGTTCAGTCCTGGTAGGATTTAAAACCTGCTTATCATAGAGGCCTCTCCCTCTTCCGTCAGACACAATCAAAGAGGGAAGCGTAGTGTCCAACTGTAAACGGGCTGAACACTAAACATGCGGTATGTCTCAAAACAGTTGATGTTTTTTTCTCTTAGAATCAATCAACATCTACAGAATGTATGGAATATTTACCCCCCCCCCCCCACCCCACCCAACACACACCTTACAAAAAATAATTACAATTTATTTTTCAAGTCTTGTTAAAAATATACCAAACACATACTAAACTACTTTTTTTTTAGATTAAAAGCCTAAAAATATGAACAGCAGATACTATGTTACTATATAATGATTAATAAAAATGAGTAGTTTCCGTAGTCCCTCCGATGCAGACTTTTGTGGGGTGGGGGGGGGAGGGGTTGGGGGCGTAAATATTCCATACATTCTGTAGATGTTGATTGATTCTAAGAGAAAAAAAACATCATTTATAGATGCCTGATTGTGAAATATCTTTTCAATGATCTCTCTATTTAAGAATATATCATTTTGGGTATGAATTACATGGGCATGTTTACTTGGAGGCAGTATATAATACATGGGCATGTTACACTGAAATCAAATACAATTTATACACCTAAAAAGAAAATACTAACACTGTCTTTTAAGCTAATATTACAGTAATGTTTCCCTATCATTTACAATGATTTATACTAAACTATCAAAAGTTGTTTATGTTTAAAGTAATAAATATGTTTAACAATAATATCCCCAGTTAAAGGCCTAGATTCACTACTATATAAGTGTCCCCCCCCCCCCCCCAAATCCAATATACAACTCCCATCTTATCTGCTGCTTATCAGCGATTATGTAACCGTAACTGATTAGAGGGCAATTAGCACAGCAGGGACCTCCAGACCATGAAGATGTGTGCAGTGGAGTTGAAAGAAATTAATTTTTCTTCAGTGAATGTGGAATGATAATAATATTAATTATTATTTTGATATACTATAGATGATAATAACTATTACTTTAATGTTATAATAATAATGATAATAAATAAATAAATAATAATTATTATTATTGTTATTATTATTATTATTATTATATTACATAAAGAATGATTAAAGATACAGTAATAATATTGAAAATAATAATGATAATAAAACACAAGTATAGTGAAAACTTCATGAGTTCTTTGTGCTGACAAACAATATTTTTCTAATTGGAAACTGGGTTTCTTGTATTCATGTAATCAACATTATTTGAACTTCAAATTATTGTGTTCCATACTGAATTTTCATTTTCATTATGTTGTCAATAGTGACTTTTTTTGATGCTTTGCTTTGTAACTTTGAAATGCACATACTGTTTTCAATTTTTAGACAAATGTTATTTACAGTATTCTGCAAGCTGTGAAAGTCAAATTTTTCTGAAATATCACAATTCTCCAGACAGACTTTGAAAAAATAAAAACTTGCATATTTCTTTAAGTAAGTTTATCATTATTTCATTGTTGTGAAAATAAGTTTCTGATTGTCTTATTATTGTGTTTGATCAACAAATATTTTTCTTTACATAGAAATGCAAAAAAAAACCTAGTATAACTTTAAAAGTTTTCAATTATATATCAATTTAAAATAAATTACATTGTTTCCCCTTCTCACTAATTGATACACTTGTAAGGTAGACTGACTCTCCAATAAACATTGACCCTTGTTTATTGGAACCATACTGTGATGGTCATTAGCCCCCAACTGTGCTGGTGAAGACAGAAATCCCTTGGCCCACTGCCAAAATCTAGGCCTTTGACAGCGATTGTTTGAAAATGTTTTAATATTGGGAAATGATGTCATAACGCAGCTATCTGGAATACTCTGTCATTCTGATCAGTCACTTTTTATGAGACTTGAAATTGAATTGCCGCAAGTTATATCAAAGGAAACACATTTGGACTTTAAATATACAGTAGATATTTATAGATACTTGCATGTCTACTTAAGACAAATAAGTCCCGTTAGAACCAACCATACATATATATTTACAGAAAAGTCATGACCATAAGTTTCGTTAGAGCTACTTTATAACTAGATCCATTCAACACTTTGCATATTGAACATTCAAGAGACTTTTATATTATTAAGGTAATGTTCATAATAAGCAAGAAATGAACTGATTTAGAACTGTATAAAACCAATTTCAACATGAATGTTTACTTGTTCATGTTTTAAAATTGAACAAATAGTATATCATATAATTTTAAATTTGAATTGTTTTAGGTCAACATATTTAAAGACCAGTTACTTCACTATTTCCATCATTCATCTTTCAATTGCAGACTATATTACAATTAATATTCATGTCCAGTGGTATATGTAATGGTTGTCATGGCTCAATTGAAAAAATAATTATACTGTATTGTATGAAGTTTGCATAGAATATTGTAGTGTCCGTAGCCCCATTTAGGCATTCAAAGTACATGCTATTTACACTTACACAAAACCATAAACACTCGTTGTTTTATTCTGAAAAAAAATTCAGAGAACAGCATATTAGTTGTGTCTTTTATTTTTGTACAGAAATGTACCTTTATTTAGAGAGCCTAATTTTGATCTTTTATTTTTGGAAATGTTAGAATACAACAATTTCAAATGAGCCAAGATATGACATTACAAAGGTTTCAATATTCAATTACAGTGTTATAATTAAGAAAATGAAAACAATTTCTATACTGTAGGTAATTTTGATGAGAAAATTCGTTTTGAAGAAAGTGATTTTCAGGGGCTATGGACACTACAGGACACTACAGGGTTATGTGATAATGTTATATCAAATTAGTAGATCAGCAAATGAAAATACCGAAACTGTCTCATTTCTTACTTCTTTAGATGTCGCGAGAATGTTGTTCTAGGCAAATGGACCTATGTCTTGTTGCTATTCTTCAGCTCTGTCAAAACATCGTAGAAATAAACAAATAAATTAAGCATTACAAGATATTTATCTGGAAGGGCAGTACGATAAGAAAATAAAGCAGTAAAAGTTTTTCCATAAAGAAAATATAGTTGATTAACGGTAGTTCTGTAAATTATCTATATTACCCCCTTATACACAATAATTGAGGCAATTCAAACGTAGTTTGCATTTTCTAAACATTCCAGCGCCATGCTTTTAACCAATATCACTCTAGCAGAGACAAAACTATTGTTTTGGGGCTTCTATTATTTCAATACTATATCATATATCACAAGATGATTTTGTAATAATCATCTTAAGGTATGACCCATCTAATGGTGAGTATTGCAAATGTTTAAAACAATGTTACAGCAATATACTGTATCCGGTGAGAGACTTGTATGCAAAATTAAAAACTTTTAGTGTGCCGTCTTTTATAAATTTTGTATACATGTAATACATGAAATTTCATCAAGCTAAAATAGAGACAAATTTCAAAGTGATGGGCACTGTCAAAAACGTTTGCAGATAATTCATTTTACCATTAATTTTGACAGAAGAAATGTAAAACTATTGGTAAACAATTATAAAAAAAAAATAAAACTGTGAATATTATTTTTTCTAGGGTGCCTCAAGTAAAAGGATTTAATGAGACAGAATTCTGACTCCAAAATTGAAAAAAGTAAGGTGGGACTATTTCAGATTTTGTTCACTTCATTCAAAATAACCTTCGGGCAGATGTAAATCTACCTACATTTCTTCCTCAATATGTCATTTAAAGAGTAAAGGCAAAATAGAGAACTTTTGCCGCATGTAACTCAGTAGTTTCTAACTCTGCCCTCTTCTGTTTCAGAGGTACATTCACTTTGAACAGCAAGAAATCACTTATCAAATAATAAAAAATCACTTTGTACAATAAATTAATACAATCTTGAAAAAAGTAAACAAATGCTAGAAAAAAAGGAATATAATGAAAAAATGAAATTATGACCCCTGAAAAATTTAAGACAAAGTAGCCTTATTGTTGGAATTTAATATTCTTCAAAAGGAGGTACACAATTACCTGGGTCATATCATAAGTTCAGTATTTGAACTTCTGTCTATATATCACACTAATCATCAGTCTGAATGTCTGTTAAATACAATAATAATATCAATGCGTGTCTCAATCTGTAAACCACTGACTACATAATACAAATTGTGAAAGATAAGAATAATATCAAATGGATATCTTACAATCAGAAATTGACATAAAATACAATATCGAATCATACGACTATATTTCAATCATTCGCACAAAGTAGGTCCATTAACTTATCTGTTGATCATAATATATTGATTACACTACAGATTAACATAAATGATTTAAAACACATATCACATAGTTATCTAACGGTCTGGTGGTCCGCTTAGTAGCTTTATAAATTTTTAATATACGTCAGTCAATCTGTTCCTTTTACAAGTAGAAAAACAATAATATATTGACAATACACCATACAGTCTTTTTAATTCAATATAGATTCAAGATCGGACAGATCCTTCAATGAAAAAATACACCAATTTGCAAATTCCCACATGTCTCACTAGCTGCTAAACTATGCTGAATTAAAGGAATCCTAATGAGCTATGACTTTGCTGTGGTTCCTTGTCAAAATTATGATCTAGAAACAAAATGCGGAAACAGAAGTAAATGACATCAGTAAACATACAATTACAGAATTTTATGCGGATCCGAGAATGATAATCAAAACACCTAAAATTTAAAATGGACGAATAGATCAATATTAACCGGACCAGGAAGGATAGTAATCGTTCGTTATACGAAACCAAATCTTTTATCTAAGTATTTTTTAATAGAAGCTTGACAAGCTTACACACCTTAGACCTTCAACGGTCTATTACTTGAATTGAAGTTAAAAATGCGGTCTCGCCCGCATAAAAAGATCACGTGACCACAAAATAATAAAGACTCCAATCTGATTGTTTATAAATATTGAAATAATCAATACTACTTTATACCTTTTCGTCCCTCAAATAGGGTTAAAGGACTAAGGTGATCGAATTGTATGTAACGAGCAAAACATAATCAATTATGTTGGGTTAAGGGTATTTGAAAAACAATCTGTTATATATTTTACAAGATTATTTAACTCGACACTTTCATCTCAGCCATGCTAAAATGATCACTCAGTTTGATAAAATAGTTTTGTATTGTGGAGGTTTTATGTGATCAGATTTTGATTTTTATGTATAATTCCCTTTGCAAAATGCAATAACGCATGGCTTTATCCTACTTGCTTTGGGAGTAATCTGTTTATATTTCTTCATTTCAGAGTTAAAGATGACCTAGTGACATTCAACAACAGACGACATAGTTTAATCCTCTCTCGCCGTTATTTGAGGAAGTTGACACCCCACTCTTAGATTTTTATGTCATGCCAGATATGTTTACTTGCGTTAGAAAAGAAACAACAAAGGTCCAATCTTTGAAAAGAGAATTTTTCGAGCAAGACGAAAAATGTAATAAAATATACATCATCGCAGATGCAGAATTTTGCAAAACGGCTTTCAGCAAGAGACATGTTATTACATGGTGCCAAAAAAAAATCGACCTGATGATAACAAAGATCGCTACTTTTCTCAGGAAGATGTTTCTACTATGAAATGTTTTGACTTTCTTTTTTCTAGTATCATTACGAGATGCAGACACGAATCGCAACATTGATGACATGGAAATGAAATGTACTGAATATAAGAAATAGTGAAATAGACAACACGATTGAACTGGCGGGACTTAATAAAGAATCCGAACGGAAGCTGAAAATCAACGCTATTTCGAAAATAAACGACAAAACCAGAGATGAGATAGATGCCCAAGTTCAGAAATTCGACGGTGAAAGCAAACTAAAGGCTATAAATGATTTTCAAAACAGTTCTGTGCTTTTTCTGTATATGATCTGCATTTGGAGTGAAGGAAAAGAACTAGGACGATCAATGAGTAATTTTTATAGTAGAGTCATAGAACTGCTCTATCAAGAATCGTAAAAACATTTAAAGTGCAGCACAGGAAAGCAAATGAATCAAATATCCCTAAATGCATCATGGAGCAAGAAACCTTTATAACATATTACAAATTTCTGAAAGTTCTAGGTGAACTATCTTTTCAAACACTATTCTGCTCTACAAGAGGAAACACACTGGTGTTTGCTGCTTCCGTGGCTAAGCGATTCTTGTCAGACGAATACTTGAAATTCAGTTTAAAGTCCGGTATATTGACGCAGAGTAAAGAACAAGGACGGACTAGCCAAAAATCAAAAGTTTCATTTGCACATAATAAATCCATGCAAGATTTTTTGCAGCGTTATTCATATGCCACATGCCAGATCAGGAAAATGCAATGAAAGGTGTCTGGTCGGTATGTAAAGATATAGATTTTGCAAATGAAAATGGTATTTTCTTTCCTTTTGGGGATCAGTTTGCGTTCTTCAGGAAGATTGTTTCAAATGATAATGGACGTTGTGGCGACCGACAGTAGAACACAACAATACAGAAGCTCTTCATTTATTTGGAACTATAACATAATTCAGCAATTGAAAAGTATTCAGAACATGTACGTAGATTTTGTAGTTGAAAACACACAAAATAGTGAAGAAGCAACGTGTCTGCATTTACAAGATTTTACAATAGATAATAACTGTAAGGATGCTAAATATTTTTTAGCATGAAACAACCTTCTTTCTATAAATAAAGGCAACATAAAATCAATATGTATAAAGGCAGTTGAAGGTATTCCTGACATTAACCAGGTTATTGAGATTTCAATCTCTATGACATACAAGGTCTTGAAAAAGTATTTTATAGGAGTGGTATCATTAAAGATGAAATTAAGATGCTGCTGAATGGATCACTAAATGGCTGTTACTTTCCACAAGCGGTACGTAGATGTCTGTTGTTATTTGCCCGATGCCTTATCTTGTCAGCTCGGGAGTATGCAACATTTAAAAGGAATATCTTTCGACGGTTTTGTTATGACACATAAACAGTTGGAGAAGCTGATGGACTACATGAAACAGAAACCATCGTTGCTTGAAATTTCACTCTACAACTTCAAATGCACTGACCACGGTACAACATGCAAGGGATGTAGACCTCTTACTCAACAGCATTCCTCTGTCAGATTTGGACATACGTGTGACTTCGTTAGAATTATGTGATGTTGGGAAGTTAGGAATCATAACTAAGTATCTACAACAACTATTGGTCGCACATAACCTAAACACTTTTCTATGCAGCTTTCAAGAGACAGCCAGTGACATTGACGCTATGCTGGAAACGCTTCCAATGTTGAGTCGTCTGAAGGTCATTTAATTACAGAAAATGAATTAAGGTGACAAAACGCTAGAACTACCATCAGCAGTTGAAAATATAATATTTTCGGACGTAACAATGTCGAGTAATTCCCTGGAAAAGCTGATTAAGACTCTAGAAAGCCATCAGCAATCAATATCTATTGAGATTAAAGGTTGTACTATAGTTCCAAGACATGCATTTGAAACGCTAAAGACAAAGATACGTAAATTTAACTTATTCGTGGTGAAAGAGGATGGTCTAGATGAAAATAGTCAAAATTCGTTTGTTGTCGAAACTTCAAGTGGTAAATTATTGAAGTGAAATAACGTCAATTTAAATAACACCTTATTTCTAACTTTGGGAAAGTTGCAAATGCCAAATGTAATTGAGTGAAACATTATAGAAAGTTGTAAACAATCATTTTCCGGCAAAGCTAACGCACAAAATAGGCGAAATACTTGACCTTCTTGTGATATGTTTTATGCGGAGATATTTAAATTAATGAAAGAGTAATCTGCTTTATACTTATAGTTTAAGAAAATTAACTTGATATGCATTTTTGTGTCACATTTATATGAGCCGCACCAACATAGTGCATTTGCGACCAGCATGGATCCAGACCATCCTGCGCATCCGCACAGTCTGGTCAGGATCCATGCTGCTCGCTAATGGTTTCTCTAATTGCAATAGGGTTTGAAAGCGAACAGCATGGGTCCTGACCAGATAGCAAATGTTGGGTTTCTTATGTTGCGGCTTATATGTTTATGACTTGTGTGAAGTCTTATACTTTGTCCGACTAGTTGTCATTTATCTCTATCTTTAGTTTTGTTTTATGGAAATATTCAATTTCCTAGGAGAACTTGCTGTATGTATTTTAACAATATTTGAGTGCTCCAGTTATAAAAGGTTTTCTCTTTTAAATCTAACCAAGATTACTACATTTTGTATTTGCAATTTAGCCTGTGTAACTTCTTAAGAATTCTCATTGTCTGGTGGAAGTTAAGCCCTTCTGCGAATTTTGAAAAGTGGTATATTGTATTTGGTATTATAAACTAACTTACAAACGGTGTGCAAAGTTTGTCCGTACTTACAAAATAAGTGTACGTTAAAAGACGTCTTCATAGCTGCATAACATTCCATGATTTTTATTCAATACTTTTATGTATAAAGTGCTTGAGAAGATAACAAAATTATGATGAAGTAAAAGTTATGTGCTTTTTTATCCTTTTTATCATTGAAATAAATCTGTGTTGAAAATTTATGAGAGGGTCCTTAGGAAACACTGAATACAACGAAGAAAACTACAAGCAGACACTGTTTGACTGAGTGTATTCATGAGATGTAACGAAGGTGCAACACCAAACACTCCCCCTTTTATTGTTATTTATCTGATGCAAATATCGGGTGAAAACGCTGTTGCGAACACAACAAATACGCCAAAATGAACTGTAAAATGATAAAAGTTTATCATAAAAATGTACATAAAAATGATTGATGCAAGACATCAAAAATCGCAAAATGTTTACTAGTAATCCCCTACACAAATGCCATGACCATCTTTCAGGTATATATTAGGTAAACTGTCACTACTTTATTTCAGTTAAGAACGAACATTACAAAGCTTTCTCATCTTTAGATAACTTCACCTTTTACTTCAAACATTTTGTATGACTTCAAAAATGCGAAAGTGGTGGAGATTTAGGGACTGGGGGTAGGGTGGCGTCTGTGGTCCAAAGCGAGGAGCATATTAGCTTTTGTTAGCACATTAAATCTCAACTTTCTGACACGAGAATAAACAAAATTTGTACGTTTAAGAAGAAAAGGTTAAGCGGTTGCGAATAGTATACACACAGGCAACTACCAGAAACAGAGAAAAAAGATTTGACTGCTCTTGACGGGGTAAAATGACGCCGGCGTCCAAAACCTTTATTTTAGATATGAGATTCATGTAACCCGATGCTAAATAGTTAACACTATTAGGTTTCAACTGATACCGTATACATTTTCTGGATATTTTACCTTACCTATGGTTTTGGAGAAGTTACCAGTAGACTTATGTAATGATATTTCTCTCTAATTTTATTGACTATATTTAAGAACAAGAGCTGTCTGAGGATATGGACTATCGACTACATGTATTTAGCAGACTTGTCAATCGAATAAATGTGGAAAAAAAGCAATGATTTTGTAAAATAGCAAAACAGCGTTAGAGAACCTGTACAATGCATGTCAGATTATGATAATGAATAAGTGTGTTAAGTTTCCATTCATTCCATCAGTGGGTACTGAGATAACAGCTTACATACAAAAACGTAAAAAAAACATGCTAAGTCAAAAAGGGGCATGATTTTGTAATAATGCAAAGTAGAGTTATGGAGCTTGTGTACTGCCTGCCAGATCCTGACAGTGAACAAGTGTGCGAAGTTTCAATCCGTTCCCACAAATCGGTATTGTGATACCAGCTTACATACAAAAACTTATTGCTGAGTCAAAAAGGTACACAATATCTTTTAAAAGCACAACAGAGTTGTTATGGAATCTATGCATTGTTAGTCAGTATATCTCATTGAATGACTGTGAAGTTTCAGTCCATTCCCTGTTACGGCCGTCTTCTGTTCTTACACTGAATTACCTGCCTTAAAGTTAAAAGGCACTGACCTCCAGATTTGGCTAAAAATAATCTTTCTTTCGAATAGAAGTTTGGTCATATTATGAACATTAGAATATGAATTTTTTGTTTCTAAAATATTTTAAAAATTCCAAATCAAGAAAGAAAGATGACCGCGTCGGGAATCGAACCCCGGACCGCCGCGGCAATAACTACATTTTTCAGGCGTCGTAACTAATAGCGCTATAGCTGAAGTAGTGAATAATAACTTCAAAATATAGATATTTATAATCGAGACAGTTTACCTGGAGTAAAAGCGTGACAAACGCTTTTCGATTTTTCATTGTAAAAATTAGTAAAAACAGCAAATTCTCATTTGTTTCCGTAAACATAAAGTTTGTCAGTAATTTTAAGTTTTAAAGCCTTATTAAGAAATATAGCATTTATTTCAAGATATCTGAAAAAATATAAAAAAATGTTTGTTGTCGAACGATCTGGAGGCCAGTCGCTTTAAGATATTTATTAGTAAAAAGATTACAAAATATATTATGTTCGGCGGACGTTTGTGACTATCATAGGAAAAACAAATAACAAGTTATATAGAGACAAATGTTTTGAACATTGATAGCCACTTAATAATGTAGTGAATGTATATTTCCGAACCCGTTGAAATGTCGGCCATTGCATGTCTCCTATATATACGGTGTTGAAACATCCTTTTTTCGAGGATGTGGATGCATCGTATTGCATGGGTGAGCGGCATGGTTGGCTTAGGCGAATGTGTCGTATTCTGGGAATGTGCATATAATGCGCTCTGTTGCGGACATTTGTCCGAGAATGGTGGCTCGTTCCGGATTGTACTACATACGAGAGTGGGATTTGTCAGTTCATAATAAACTTTACGTCATCATACAGTATATATATATATATGTGAGTAAATTTATTACTATTGCATTGCTATTATCTATCTAAAGCTAAAATATAATATTAAAACATCTGACACGGGTTGTTTTAGCATGTATCTTTCCGTTCACCTCTGTGTAATGTGGCTGTCGCGTAATTTCTTTCGCAAGTCTGTTGAATTTTGCGCGATTTGTTTTAATATGGCTAGTGTAAAGATCAATTAATTGGTAGAGAAGAGATTTAACTGCAAAGATTTTCTGAATTTTCATGATGTGTGCAGTGTCATTATAAGAGTACAATACTTTTTCGTCAAACGGAGCCTCAGTATAATCATAGCTTTATGTTATCATTGCTTTATGAAGTTAGTAAGTTACTGAACCCTGTCTCAGCTCTTAATATTCTTGTAAGTGTAGTCGGTAACATCCATAAGCCGGTTGTCTTTATTTCGGATTTTAACTAGCTCACTGTATACAATAACATCCGACAATAATTCTCAAACATAAGCTCAATTACTAGAAATGTATCAAGATTATTTGCCATTTTATTAGTTTGTATCGTCGTCAGTTCTTATTATACAAAACAGAAATCATCAGATGGTCAGTTCCTTAATCAACAAGGTTGTTTTCGGAATTAGCACTAACTAATGTAACACTGAATTGCTGTTAAATTCAGTATAAGTCAAACGTGTGCCTGTTTGGAACTTCAGTATCAGCCGTGTCAGATGCGTTATGTCCGGAGTCGCAGATGGAGACGTTTCGTTTACTTTCTTTTTCGCATACAGAAACAAAGTTTATACGTGAAGTTTTTACTATGTTTGAGAACATTTTTTTTTTAAAATTAGACCGGCTGCACCTGGAACTGAAAATGGATCAAAACCAAGTAATCATCAAAGCCTTACCATTAGCTAGGGTCTGTTTGTCCCTTTTCAAGGTAATACTTAGGGTGAGAAAATGGACATGAGTTTTTAAACTTTGTAGTTTTTTTCTTTCATTGTTCTTTCTCTTAAGAAGGACAATTCCGACTTGGTAAGTCAAACATGACGGAGCAATTGACCTCGAACACTGTTGTCATTAAAAGCCGACCATTCAAAACCGTGACCTAAGAAATAACTTCTGACGTTAAATTATTCTTTCCTCATTGAGGCGACTTTCTGGCTGAACTCGCTCCGCGGATTACATATTACTAAAGCCGAGGATGGAAAAATGGCGTTGTTGAAACATGCAAAACATCTTATTTGTCACTAAGGTTAACATACGTCGTAACCTTCGATTGCATGGTCAATATGTGAAAACAAACCCCAATGCAGTCCTCTCAGTGTGCGCAACAAATTCACGCATAGAATGCCTGGATGTCACATTCACGAGATTTTTGGACAGATACCACTAAGTTTGCTGTGTGCGAGGACGTCGGGCTGTTAGCGCATCAAATACTTCGTTAGGATGTTAGCAGAAAGAAAATAAAGCGAATATATGTCAATAGGTAGAATGATCTTGTCCTTGCGTCCATTCCTGGGGTTCCACACTATGATAACCACTATTTCAAGGAAATGGCTCCCCCGTACGAATAGTGAAATAGCCCGCAGGTGGCTATTCGTACGGCAGTTTTGTAAACTACATTGCATTGATGTCATTCAGCTGATATATTTTAAACCGATTTCTTTACTTTTCTTTATTTTTCAGTCGCACATTTGTGCAAAAAGATAAAAAAAATCCATTCTGTGAAAAAATAGATAAAACATTTTTTTAAAAAGCAGAGCACATTAATTAGAGATGGTACCTACCCAAATAAATCAAAGGGGGACAACTCTGAATTGATCAATAAACTGAAGCCAACATTAAACATTGATCAAAAGTGTCAGAAAAATCAGATAGGTCCTTTTTAAAACAACTTATCAGGCAGACAAAATATGACCTACATTTGTTTAAATCCCTTTGTATTCAATATACAATATGCACACTTTTCTCATGACTTACACAGACAGTTATTTTGTAAGTTGTAGTGAGGCGATGATAGAAAGTTTTGTAATGCATGAAGATTATATAGAATAATGCATACATTCCTTTGAAGAAAATTAACGACATTAAGAAACGTTATTAAGTTTTGATCTTATAATAATAATAATAATAATAATAATAACTTTATTTTAAGAAGGTGACATATTAAGAGTACATAGTATACATACAACTTATTTCCAATATGGCCTTCTACATAAATGTTAAAACACAGTATCTACAACAATAATAGTATCAGTAGCACAATTTTAACGACAATCACACTTTAAAAACAAACTCCATTTGAAACGATTTTACCAGGAGAATAAATCAGTGTAATTCATTTTGCATACATGTACATTCATTCATCAATATCATAAAGTTTAAAAGCTACCCTATACGACATAAAGTGCATGATAATTGATGAAGGTTTGAGGGGAAAAATGAATAAATAAATCAATAAATAAAAAAAAAATCTCAGTATTAGTAACGTTGTTCTTGTAATAAATATTCCTTAATTTTTCGTTTAAACGTTAACAGATTATCTTGAAGTTTGATGTTTGATGGAATGGAATTCCATAAATGTGTGGCTTTGTATGAGAATGTTTGTTTCAAGTAGTTTGTTCGGGGCTTTAACAAAGAAAAATCTTTACGAGTCGAGGAACGAAGATTATAGCCAAAGTTGTTTATTTATTGTTCTCAATGGAGATACATTGGTTTACACAACATTTATATATCAAAATGTAAAATGTATATATCCAACAATGAGAAATAACAAAAAAAGTTAAATTGGTAACACAAAAATTCATTGTCTTCAAATATAATTACAATGTTTTAAGGTAGTGGTTGTAATTACTACATGTTAAGGTAGCTGACAGGTAATGACTCTGTGTAATGTATTTTAAGCAATTCTCAATTTAAACATTCTCTGGAGGGAACTAGCACGATCCTTTGCTTTCCTTGAAAAACGAATAAATGCTGAAAAAGCATATGGAGATTACTCTATTTGAGGATTTTCGTTACAGGTCAACTACCCTAAACAAACTAAAAGGTGTTTTATTTATTGTTGAAAACAAAGTAATCGGATAATTTCAGATATCAACATTAATTTAAAACTTATACTGTTTACACAACTTGAAAAAAAGGTTTTTGTTGGGGCCTCTCATTTACAAATATATCAACAATTATCACCTGAATTGAGTGCATTCATGAGTGGAAAATATTGATAGTAAAATGGTGTAGGGGTTTGTTTACAATATAAAATCTTTAATAACTTCTTTTAGGTACATTTTTGGTATGCTTTTGGTAAGCTTATAATAAAGAGCATGTCATTCTCTTTCACTCAGATTTTTTTCAAGCGTTTTAGACTCTTGGCTAGTCTTGGAATTTGACTTTATTAAAAGACAAAAGGAAGTTCAGTATAGGCTCTTTCAAAATGTTGAAAGCAGAGTAAACTTACATTATACGCTATCAAATTTATTTAGCTGTGGGAGCTTTTCATATAGACTATAATTGGGGAAGTCCTAAAATCTTTGAAAAAACGGTCAATACAAGAGTTGTCCATTTTGCTTCAGATATTTTGAGAAAGTCATTTTTTAGATATCAAATATTTCTATTTTTGACATGGAGAAGAGGAAAACCATAAATATATTTAGAAAATTGGTGCACTTAGCTATCATTTCACTCTGAAAAAAACCTATAAAGATGAATTTGAATTTTTTAGGTACCATCTCTACATTAATTACATGTTTGTATTATCGTATCTATCCGTATGTTATGTATTATCTTACTTCATTATACATACAGGAGAGCCGTATTAATTATAAATGTTCCATTACCGTATGTCTGTATCTTATGTACTTTCTTATTTCATAGTTCATACTAAGTCTTATATTTTATAGGCCACGATTGAAAGCGCCTCCCCGAGGTTTGGCCTGGATCAGGGACTTATAGCTCGATGCCTGAATGTAGTTGAATACTGTTATTCAACCGGATATAATATACTGTTATTCAACTATAACAGAACGCTTTCTGTAACTAATGCGTTGATAACAATATTACACATAGACATAAAATCATCATTTCCTATATTCGAAATAATTTCCTGCTTTTTGTCTTCTCTGAAAAATAAAGAAATCGATTGAAAATATATCAGTTGAATGACAGTGTAGTTCAACACTGCCATACAAATAGCCACCTGAGGGTTATTTCACTTTCTTCACGGGACAGTCGTACAAATAGCCACTTCCATACTTAAAACAGACATTGCAACCAAAATTTTACAAGATGACCATTATATATTTGTATAGATACTATCAGACTAAGTATTTTTGATGATTTTTATGTTTGTTTCGAGTTAGGAATTTTTATCTAGATTTGTCAGTCGCCTGAATAACATTTTGTAAAGCCTATAAGATAATAATCTAACATTTTTTTACACTAGATCATACCTATTGTTTCTAAATGTATCTGGTTTAGTTGACTAAAATCTCTTTAAGGACGTTTAATCAGGTATGTCTTTGTTATACGAAACCACGCGATACCCGGCAGTGAATATCCGAATATGATTGGTCTGTGCGCTCAGTTGTTTAGCGATGTAATAAATACAAAATGTATATAGAAACATGGATTATAATTATGCGATTTTAGGCTTACACTAAATGCTATATTATAGAACTTAAATAATAGACAAAGTGCCAAACTTTTAATCTGGATTTTGGTCTTATGTTTAAAGTTAAATTATTGGAGGAAGATCAACGGTAAAGACTTTCATGAGTGCTAGTGAATTACAGTGTATTTTAAAATAACCGTAAGTATTACGTTAAGAAAGAGTGACTTTCTAATTTTCTTATGCCGTTTAGTTTTGTTTTATTGGGTCTAATATCACATCGACTTGGTCTAACTCACACCGACATAATCATAAATCATATTGTGACTATTCATTGTTGATTGAGGAAGACCCAAGTTGTCCGTTTGTGCATTATTTCAGGCACGGGCGATTAGATGGATATCAACAGCCTTCCGTATGACATGTAGATGACTTCCTCGCATGGATGAATAACCTCTGAGTGAGGGTTTTTCAAATTCTCACAACGTGAGGAGCAAGTTACTAGTGCCCTACTGGTTGAAAACCAGTTTCGGGGAGGAATTATAAGAATGCGTTTTTCCGTCCCCCATTCCGTCTTTTCGTCCGTCTGTCCGTCAGCAATTTCGTGTCCAGTCCATACCTCTGTCAATTCTTATTGGATTTTTATATTATTATTCACAAATGTTCCCCATGATGAGACGACGTATCATGCGCAAACCCCGAACCGCTGGCTCAAAGGTCAAGGTCACAATTGGAGCTCAAATGTTTACAGGGCTTTTTCTCCTGTCCGGCCAATAACTCTGCCGTCTATGAAGGGACTGTAATATTACTTGGCATAAGTGTACCTCATAACAACAGAACATGTCATGCACAACTTTCAGACCTCTAGTGTTAAGGTCAAGGTCACACGTGGCAGTCAAATTTTAACATGGCATGAATAGGGTCTGTTTCGTGACTGATCTATAACGAACTATAATATCACTTGGCACAAATGTTAACAACTATGAGACTGGTGTCATGCCCAAGAACTAGGTCTAAAGTCAAGGTCACACTTAAATTCAAGATTGTCTTTGTCCGGAGCATTTATCTTTTCATGCATAGAGGGATTTTGATGTAACTTGGCACAAATGTTCACCACCTCAAGGCACTTTTGTTTTTAGAATTACTTTCCTGTGATGTTATTATAAATAGCTTATATTGCAATTATTTATTTCTGACCGTAGGGAAAAGTCGAGACCATTTTTTCTGTGGTACAACATGTATAATATATCCAATTTTAGGTGTGTTTGACCTATCTCTACGTGGTAGAGCGTTCTGTGTGGACTTATATTTTATAGATTTGTTCTTATATTTTCTATGATTGGCTAAAGAAATTTTCTATGACGTGCATATATATTATAACATTCTGGCACTCTTATTCATATTTATATATGTTTTGAAACAATCAACAACTGTAAGTTTTTGTTCGAAGTGTTTTGTTATAAAATATTGTATAACATAGTTGTATATATAGCGCAATATTGTTCATATATCATTGACGATATCAGTTCATTATGTTATACTGCAGTAGAGAGAAATAGGTGCCTTTCAGTAGAAGACTTTGTACTGCATGGCAATACTTCATTCACTTGTTCTAACTCAGTGCTAATAATTACCAGGCCACGTAGGTCTTGAATGACATTGTCATGTCTTTTTTATATACAATGAACAAATTGTTAAACACACTCCAGATCGGCAACAGACCAGTAAGAAATATTATATCTTACCCATTCCGTGTATTTTATGTTAACGCCAAAAACTTGTACAACCTTCTCTACTAAACTTCCGGTCAAGACTTTTGAAATTGCAGGCGAAAGGTTAACAACAACAACAATAACAAAACAGATTGTGCAGTATACACAGTTATACATGCAATTAGAAATGATGAAAGAAAGTCGTCTTAGAATAAATCTGACTATGAGATCATACAGTGGTACATCAACGTTTTCTTTATTCTTAAACTCAAATTGCGCATTCATGTTGGTTGCATATACACATTGTAGCATGACTACGCTTGAAATACATTTGCACATCTGCCAATCCGTCTGGACCGGAAAGCGGCAAGTTAATCGTGCTATATATTTCTATTAACGTTGCGAAAACATAAAAATCTGCGGAGTATATGTGATAACACATATTTTGCGGAACTGCATGTTTTAAGTGAGAAATATGCAACTAAATAGTGTACCTAGGAGTAGGGTATACATATAAAACGGTATTTTCTTCCAGGTCTGTTGCCAGTGGGCGGTACTAGGTAATATGTGGAATGGCTGGACAACGTGCAAATGTCGTAATTAACTACTTTTTTATTAAGGATGGAAGGGTGTTACTGATATGGCTCATTTGAGTAACAAATATGGTTTATTTTGTTTAACGATGTTTTGTTATCTATATCTATTACATATACTACCACTGTATATTGTCAAAGGATATACACTTGTCTGACAAGAAATGGTCTTTTGTCACATTGAATTTTCAAAGTGCAAATACCAGTACATTTTACTTATCCAGGCATCGACCTGCATTTGATAACAGGTCCGAAAATTCACATTCGCTGGACATACCATTGATTTTTTTGGCTGGAAACAGCGATAACTACGCAGCGCAGCGTAAACAAATAAAAATGAATAAAACAAAACAAAACGAACATGTAGGCCAAGGTAGCCGGCTCTTTAATTTACTGTAGTATAAATGATCATCATTTTAGTTAAATAAATTACAGTCATCTCTTGTGATTTATTTACTGTCTGTGTTTTAGTTACCTGTTTATTTCGCCGTATTCACGCACTCGTATCATATCGGTCGACCTTGCGTTATGTTATCAACAAATGATCAGATCACAATGTTATCGTCATCGATGTGTTTAAATGGCGTGTTTTTTATTGTTTATAAAGTCTTAAAGCAAATTTTTAATGATTTTTTATTGTTTGTTATATATTGAAATAAGAAAACAAAAATCATTTTTGATACATGATGTTAATTGTGAATTATCCTTTAGACGTAGTTCTTTTGGTATGTAATTACCTTTCTCACTTTCACATTTAGTATATGCTGGCTTAGAATAAAGAGCTCATACAAACAGTCAGAACCAATCAAGATTATTGACTAATAAAAAAAGAGGAGAAATTATGTAGGAATTAATTAAATAAATACGCACAAAGAGGTGCGAAAGTGATGATAACATAACAAAATGTCGGCCGATATGATATTGCGTAAATACGGCAAAATAAACAGGTAAATTACAAATAGTAAATAATAAATCGAAAGAAATGTAATTTCTTTAACTAATATACTGATCCTTTATAATAAAGTTTATTTTAGCCAGCTAGCTACATGTTCATATACGATATTATATATAGAGCCGGCTACCTAGACCTTTAGTGCCTTTATGAATTCCATCTTTTCATGAAGGAAGTAAAGTTGCATTATTCTATTTTCTGACGTAATAGATATTATCTTCGAATGTAGAAAATCCTCATCGAATGTATTTAACTTGGATAAATGTAAAAATCGAATGAGTATATGTAACTGTTTCTAAAATTAAATGTCATGTATCAGCAGTCAGTTGTTTAAAATATTACAAGTTTTAGAACAAATTCATACGATTGTTGGAAACTGCATATCACGGGAATACTTTATTATTGAGCGAAAACATTTTTAGTACACGTATTCCTCTTGATTCAAGAATGTAGAGCAAGACAAAAAATCTCTCAATGTAATGTTAAATGTAAACACGTAATCACAACTATTTACTTTGCTATACAGGAGTTTTAGAACATTAAGTTACATTGAATTTTTGAACAAAATAAATACAATCAAGTTATAAAGATTAAGAGCAAGTACTCAAATGTATTGCTGTGCTACTAGAATTAAAATTGTAAAATCAGCCTTCCGCTACTAGCAAAATGGCTTTATAGCATCACGAAAAAGATCCAATTAATGCATAATGGTCGTCGCTGCATTAACCATTAAATATAGTTTGTTTACTACAGACTCATCCATACATTATATATTTAAGATATCAGAGATTTCTGAGCGCTCTACTTACAATGCAATCGATACATGAAAAACTTGATCGTCTACCCAACTCTGACAGTATAACATTAATAACAAGATCTTTTTCAATAAGGCTATTTCTGAAAGACAATGAACCTTTCTTTCTTGTGTGCTTTTGTAATGTTTAATGTTTAAAATGTGGTCATATATCCTTCTCAAATTTCTATCATATTTGGGACTTGGGGAAGCTTTTTATATCTAAACACGTTGCAGTTTAAATGAAATCAGTTTTATTGTTTCAAAGACTGATATACTAAATGTTTGAAAAGTTTAAATCTAGACGATAAACTCCCTTTTTATCTTTTTATTCCTTCTAAACAAGTTTTACAAATTGCCGTTATCAAACGTAGAAAACCTAGATATTTACATTCTTCAAACCGATACTTTAATCATCGTCCATTTTGCATAGTATAAATACTGATAAATACTGTGTTATCGTAGGCTTCTGTAATGAAAAAATCATTGTTTCTCACAAATTTTGTTAATTGTAGAACATTCCATAAACTAGAAGGTTTAATGAAATATCTTAAATGATTTCGTTCAACACTTTGTCTAAAAATCAAGAAGAAACGTGAACCGATATTAAACCACAATTTAGTGATAACAACCTGAATTAGTTAGGTACTAGCATGTTGGAAAATTAAAAAGAAAGAAAAGCGGCTTCGTATTAAGATAATCCGATACCAGACCCCAGTTTCTCGAAAAAAACTTAAGTAATTACTTAGTTAAGTCTGTTATTTTAAAAGCATGCTATTGCTTAAGTTATTGTTATCTAATATTGATTTTTTTCAATGTCAGTGTATTTATAGCTAAATTAAACTATGGTAAGTAATATGTGTCCGTAGTACTTTTTTACCGCAATACATTAAAATGTCATGCACCATATAGTGCATATTCAAAATTGTGCGTCGTACATGTACAGTAGCATTTCAGCGTCGCGAGAGCAATAATACGAAACTCCATGTTTCTAGATACACTTTATACATTCTTTGATACCATATATTCAGTTAAGTAATAACTTGTAACATAATTATGTTGTTGTGATCCACTACGCATATGGATCGTCGGTCTAAAATAGGTGACCTCTCGTGGCGCAGTGGAAGAAATAGTGTCTATCTCCTCACCAGATTTCATGAATGATATGGTATGTTGATCTTTGAATCAAGAGCCGTTTTTTGACTGCTAGCGAATACTGGCTAGAACAGCACGAAATTGATAGAAAACATATAGATAAGTTGCAGCATTTCAAATAAAAAGGAAGTTTGCGATACAGATCCTCTTGCCATATTAATACGGTAGTCGAAAGATTTGAATAGATACATTAATCAAATGGCGGGTAGTTAACGTAACCAGTGTTCTTGAATTCAGTACCATCAGCAAGTAACTACCAACTTTCCCATATGAATCAGAGATGGAGGGCGGATGATTCCAGACACAATGTCTTTTATCAAATCGTCACGGAGAACATATGCCCCGCCCGAGGATCGAACCCACGACCCCGCGATCCGTAGACCGACGCTCTCCCTACTGAGCTAAGCGGGCGGGTCTACGTATGTGAAGCTTACATTAATCCGACATCGGACATTTTTTGTCAATGAGCGTAAAAGATGACAAATTACTGATGGTAAATTCGTGTTTTCATATTTAACACTTTGCCTTATACTTTGATAAAAAAAATGTTCAGATAATACCAAATCATAGAAAGAAATGATTGTTTCACAAAATTGGAATGCATATAAACTTTCTTCCTTACTAGGGATACAAAAATATTCTGAAAAGGTTTTAATAGATGAATGCCATTTGTAGAAAGTAGAATGATAAAAACTACGTTCCACCTAGTTATATGAAATTTCAGCAATGGAACATCATTGCAAATGCATCAGAGCGAAGACATGTAATAATCAATGGTGAGTTATTAAAGGTGCTGAACTGTCCGAAAGTTTGGCCCTTTTATGAATTTTTTTCCCGAAATGCAATGTATATATCTATATACTGATAATTGTTTTGTAAAGTATTATAAATGTTTTATATGCATTCCAATTTTCATGTGAAACAATCATTTCTTTCTACGATGGTGCCTTATGAAATTTCAATGAACCTGTCTAAAAGTCTATCATACCGTTTTTCGCATATTAATAATTTGAAGTCCTCTTTTCGCCAGTACATTATTAGTCAAATTTTCCGTTTTGTTTATTACTGGAAGCGGAAGCTCGAGCGATTTAAGACATTTTGACCACAATGGTATGTCATAGATCACTGCATTTGAGTTGAACATGCGTCCACGTGTACCATAATTGTCAAGAAGTCCGAAAACGTGTGTTTAAGGTTTAGGAGTATACCTCCAAACACAGAAATATTTGATAAACAAACAACATCTTTACCAGCAATCTACTTGTCATGTTCTATATGGTTCTAAAGTGTATTAAGTCTAAACATTTGAATTTAATGACTCTTGATATTAAGTGTATATTGAATTGACTACACGGAATGCCTATTTTGCCTGTTTATATGCATATTAAAATCATGATGATTTATATGTTTAAAGCTAAATATCTGTAAAATATGTGTTGATACCAGTTAATTGATAGTTTTAAAATCAACGTACCATATGAAATTTTCGAAAAACTTAATTGATTAATAATTTGTACGTGTAATCGTATAGGGGAGATAACAACGTCAATGGAAATCCGATTGACAGAGCCTTTCTTTTTTCCTTTAAATTTCATTAACTGGTAAACCTCATTTATCAAGCTAATTACATTTCTATTGGATAATCATACATGTATATATATATATTATATTCCGTAATGTATATTTATGTGATGTATGTGATTGTTGTTTATGTTTCCGTATATATGTACAATAACATATAATATTTAGTAAAAGATGTGCGAATTAAATATATTCACAACTACATTGTATTGAGGCAGGTTCATTTTAAATAAACAGTAAAATTTATATTTTCTTTGACATCACCTAATAAATTTAAATTCATAAGGCCTATTATTCTCTATGTAGTCAGTCGGGGTATAATTTGAATAGACTGAATAGACACATTGGTTTTGGTATCGATTTTTTCATGCTATAAATAAGTACTGTGAATAAGAAATTTGACAGCTACATAAATTGCCCTTGCTCAAGGACAATTTATTACGTCGTTAACAGTTTACAGTTCTCCATTTTGAACAAATTTATCTGTGTAAAAAAAAAAATGAGCGTGAGACATTATAACTGGATGATAAGACTTCTTTGCAGTAACTAATATACTATCTGGAAACTTGTAAGTAATTTATGCAGTACAGAAAGACAAATATGTCGGACAAATTCTTTGTCATTCGAATAAACCAAAGCTGCATTCAGATTGAAAATCATCAAGAGCAGTTTCGATGGTATGGATTGCTTCTATAACAGAGAAAGGTAAAATGACATGAAACAATAGTAGTAGCTACGTATTGAAATCGTAAGATTGATTGAAATCGTAAGAAAGATAAAAAAAAATGTTTTAATAAAGCTCATTCGTAGGTCACGTCTGTCAGCTATATCAGTTTTCCTGGGCGTTTGTTTTGTTTTCTTTTTCCTTTTGGTTGTAGTTTGCATTATTCTTTTCTTTTTTTTCGATTTTATGTATAGATGTGCAGATTACTAACATCATTGCATTGTAACTGACGAGGCACTATGGAACACGGCAGCGGTCTTATGTCCGCACATTCTATGTTATCATGCCAGAATGTGGTCCTAACTTGTCAAAACGTGTATTATTACTAGTATGTTAAAACACTATGCTAAATTATGATAAAGTATGGTGTTAACTTGTCGAAACAGTGTCTTATTATGATAACTAGTCATGTTATCTTCTCAGAATGTAGGGTTAACCAGTCAAAACAGTGTCTTAATATATCAAAATACTATGATTTTATGTCATAGTGAGATGTTAACTTGTCAAAATAGTGTCTTATTATGTTAAAAAGCTATGTTCATGTTACGACTGTTTTCTGTTTTTCAGATGTATTACATCTTTTTTAGGGTGTATTTAAAAAAAGTTGCAAAATACCTTCTAATCGGCAGTCGTCTGTTGCGTCCACAGGAAGAAAATGGAACAAAAAATTTGAGGCAAAGGTTCTCAACATTGATAGCCACTTTATATTGTAGTGTATGCGGATTTCGAACCCGTTGAAATGCTAGCCATGTGCGGATCTTATGAATACATGTATTGGGAGTTGAAACATTCTTTATTGAGGATGTGGATGCACCGTATTGTGTAGGTAACCGGCATGGCTGGCTTAGGAGAAGGCGCAGCATTCTCAGGGTTATGTGCATGCACTGCACTCCGTTGCGGATTAATGTTCGTAATGGTTAATATTTCAAATCACAGTGTAATCTTGCCTAGAGAGCATGACATTTTTTGCTCGGTAGACAGGTTCACGCGGTATTTTGACATGATAACATGCTCTGTACTCAGGATCACATGGTACCTTGACGTAACAACATAGCATGTAACGTAATAAGACACTGTTTTGATCAGCTAACTAAACATACAGATCAGATAGTAAATATGACATTTACAATGTAAATAATAATGAAACCATGTTAACCAAAAGCAAACTACGAGAGGCGTTGATCAAAGTGTAATCACAACAAGTCACCTTGGTCATTTTATATACAGGCGAGCTAAAAACAAAACCATTGTTGCAAAACTTCTAATATTGAGTAGTTTTATAAAGAGTCATGGCGGTAGCGGTCGGTCAAACGCTTTTCACTCCTATTTTCTCAGACAGACAGAGACAAATTTATATTTCCCACCGCAAAATCGGGGCATGATAAGCCAGACCCAGACCTTACCTTCGTTACAGGCGTGCTTTCCTCAAATTGGAATAATTGAAATATATTGTGATGTGCTTACTTCTCACTCCAACCCCCTCTTACCCAACACCTCTTGAAAAAAGTCAATGTATATCAATTATCTTAGCCTTTTCGTACGGGTTCACATAGGTTCGTTCGAATCTTGTAGAGTTTCAAATTTTTTTCAATGTCTTTTAAAACTGATTGATATGCGAATCATTTAGGCAAATTGCATGAGGAAAATTAGTGTATTTGCTTTTATAAAACAAATGTCTCACCTGTTCTATTAAGAGCGTTCAATTTATTTCGTCAGCCAGTTTAAGACATAGTGACCCAGGGATAGAACCCATTTTGTCATTAAAAATATCAAGGCATAAGCATATCACATGGTTATACATCCCTTATTTTGACAAACACGGAATGACTAAAGAATATTTTTTCAGTCACAATCTATATACTTAATACAGTAAAATACCTGTTGTTTGTTAAATTAATTGAAAGTCAAGGACATTGTTACATTAAACGTCAGTAACTTGAGATGTACATACTGTTTGTTAAGACATTTCGTGTTAGGTTGGTAAGCATCGTTTGCGTCATTCAATAAACTGGTTGAGTACACTTAGTCAACACAATTTTAAGCCTATGTGTTAAATGTGAAGGACATGCTAATTTTCAAGAAAAATCAGTCATACTTTTAACCGGATAATGAAACGGCCCATGGTATTTAAATTTTGTTGAATTATCATTAATGTTTTCCGAATTAGGAAATTTAATTGAAATTGCTTTCTAACGAGATATTAAATATCACATACCATGCACGCGATAATATCTATCTTGTCATTGTAAAAACGATTGTCATGACAGCGATTTGCAAAGAATACTTAACAGAAGTTACCCTTTAAAATACTTGATTATTCACTGAATAATCAAACCAAACTAAGGCGTTTGAATGATGAAATATGGAAAAATAAGTCAGGTAACTACTCAAGCAACTAGCTTGTAAATATAATCTTGCAGTAAAGCATAATCTGTTCCACGGTTTATATCATTAAAAGAGAACGCAAGCATTGTATTGGAACAGTTCTATCCTAATCGTTATGAAACTTGGTCAAAATGTTAGACTTGATGATCTCTAGGCCAGGTTTGAAACTGGGTAATGTGGAGTCAAAAACTAGGTCAGTAGGTCAGATCTAAGGAAAAGCTTGTGAACATTCTAGAGACCACATTTTTGAACCAGTCTTTATGAAACTTGTTCAAAATGTTTGTCTTAATAACCTCTAGGTCAAGTTTGAAACTGGCTCATGTGGGGGCAAAAGCTAGATCAGTTGGTCAGATCAATGGAAAAGCATGTGAACACGCTAGAGACCACATTTTTGACCAAATCTTTATCAAACATGATCAGATCGTTACTATTGATGATTTAAAGGTAAAGTTTGAAACTGGGTCATGTGGGGCATAAACTAGGTCAGTAGGTCAGATCGAAGGAAAAGCTTGTGAATACTCTAGAGACCACATTTGTGATCTAATCTTTATGAAACTTGGTCAGAATTTTAGACTTGATGATTTCTAGGTCAGCTTCTGAACTGGGTCATGTGGGGTCAAAAACAAGGTCAGTAGGTCGGATCAATGAAAAAGCTTTTGAACACTCAAGAAAAACATTTTTTGACCCAATATTTATGAAACATGGTCAAAACATTAGCCTTGATGATTTCTAGGTCAAGTTTGAAACTGAATTATGTGGGGTTAAAAACTAGGTCAGTAGATTAGATCAAAGGAAAAGCTTGTGAACACTCTAAAGACCACATTTATAAACTAAACGTTGTGAAACTTGGTCAAAATTTCAGTCTTGATGATCTCTAGGTCAACGTTAAAACTGGGTAATGTGGGGTCAAAAACGAGGTCAGTAGGTCAGATCAAAGGAAAAGCTTGTGGACACTCTAGATACCACACTTTTGAACCGATCTTTTTAAAACTTGGTCAGAATGTTTGTCTTGATAATCTCTAGGTCAAGTTTGAAACTGGATTATATGGGTTCTAAAACTAGGTCAGCAGATCAGATCAATGGAAACGCTTGTGAACACGGTAAAGACCAAATTTTTGACCTAATCTTTATAAAACATGGTCAAAACGTTAGCCTTGATGATCTCTAGGTCAAGTTTGAAACTGGGTCAGGTGGGATCAAAAACTAGGTCAGTAGGTCAGATCAAAGGAAAAGCTTTTGAACACTCTAGGGACCACATTTATGACCTAATCTTTATGAAACTTTGTCAGAACGTTTTCCTTGATAATTTCTAGGTCAAGTTTGAAACTGGGTTATGTAGGGTCAAAAACTAGGTCAGTACATCAGATCAAAGAAATAGCTTGTGAACACTCTAGTGACCACATTTGTGACCCAATCTTTATGAAACTTGATTAATATGTTAGCATTGATGATCTCTAATAAAATCTGAAAAACAATCCCTTGGAAGCAAAAAATACAACCATGAAGAATAATAGCAGACTTGGTTTGATTGAGTCTGTTCATGAGAGGTAATGAAATGCGCAACACCTCTCACGCCCCTAGCACCGGCTTAAGCGGAACTCTATTACACAAATGTTGAATGGACTCCATGATCCCAAAATATAACAACTCTGAATCCAAGTACGGGGAGACTTTTTACAGCCACACGGCACTTAAAGATTGCTGTTGTGATAATTAATAAAATCTGTAAAAAGATCCCTTGGAAGCAAAAAATACAACCAGGAGGAATATTAGCAGACTCGGTCAGACTAAGTCAAGTTTAAATATGGGTCATGTTGGGTCTAAAACTAGGTCAGATCAAAGGCTTGTTAACACTCTAGAGGCCACAGTTGTGCCAATAATATGAAACTTAAGCCCTCTACAGACGGTAGGTTTTTGTTGTACAACACCAATTAAATTCAAGATGTACAGCCAAACATTATCGTGTGTATGATGCTATTCATTGATTTCGTAAATCTTAAGTCTTGACTTACAGATTAGGACATGTTCTATTTCGTAAGTTTTGCCTTACGTACCACCCACGTTGACAAGCAACAAATTGGTAAATAATTAGTTGATAAGAGGCAAGTGAATGAAATTCCAGAAACAATTGCCCAAATAATAAACACAAATCTGAATACAAAATGGCTTCCAATGCATAATGGAAAAAGGATGACACTGAAAAGTTTAATGATTTGAACCGCGCCATGAGAAAACCAACATAATGCGTTTTCGACCAGCATCCGCGCAGTCTGGTCGTCGCTGTTCGCTAACGGTTTCTCTAATTGCAATAGACTTTGAAAGCAAACATCATTGATCCTGACCAGACTGCGCAGATGCACAGGCTGGTCTGCATCCATGTTGGTCGCAAAGCCACTATGTTGGTTTTCTCATTGCGTGGCCCATTGTAGAGGGCTTTAGTCAGAAAGTTTGACTTGATGATTTTTAGGACAAGTTTCAATCTGGGTTATGTGGGGTCAAAAACTAGGTCACCCGGTCAAATCAAAGGAAAAGTTTGTGAACACTTTAGAGGCCACATTTGTGACTCAATTTTTATGAAACTGGGTCAGAATGTTTGTCTTAATAATTTCTAGCTCAAGCATGTATCTGGGTCATGTGGGTCCAAAACTAAGTCACTAGGCCAGATCAAAGGAAATTCTTTTCTACACTCTAAAGACTACAATTTAAGTTTGAAATTCATGGGAATTAGTCAGAATGTTTGTTCTGATAACCTGTAGGTCAAGTTCGAATCTGGGTCATGCGGGGTCAAAAACTAGGTCACCAGTCAAATAGAAGGAAAAGCTTTTGAACACTCTAGAGGCCACAGTTGCATTCACATCTTTATGAAATTTAGTCAGAATGTTTGTCTTCATAATCTTTAGGTCAAGTTCAACTCTTGGTCATGTGGTGTCAAAAACTAGGTCAGTAGGACAGATCAACTCTGGTGAGCTATGTATAGGGCCATCATGGCCCTCTTGTTTAGCCGTTTTGGGCGCCCTGTCTCTATTCCAAGTAGTTTGATTGTATAACAAGCTTCTTACTAGGGGGCGTGGACAGTGTTGCTTTTTCCATTACTGCCCATGAACAGACTCAATCAAACCGAGTCTGCAATTTTCACTATTTGCATTGTTCTCGGTGCTTCCGAGGGATCTACTTTCCTGATTTTATTTACTTCACAACAGCGGGTGTTAAGTGCTGTGTGGCGGCCGTAAAAAGTCCCCCGACTTCATCTCAGTGTTGTTTTTTTTCTGGTTCTTCGGGATCATTGATTTCAACTCATTTAGTTTTGAGGATTGAATACTGCTTAAGCCGGTGCTAGGGAGCGTGGACAGTGTTGCTTTTTCCATTACTGCCCATGAACAGACTCAATCAAACCGAGTCTGCAATTTTCACTATTTGCATTGTTCTCGGTGCTTCCGAGGGTTATACTTTCCAGATTGTATTTACTACACAACAGCGGGTGTTAAGTGCTGTGTGGCGGCCTTAAAAAGTCGCCCCGACTTCATCTCAGTGTTGTTTTATTTTCTGGTCCTTCGGGATCATTGATTTCAACTCATTCAGTTTTGAAGATTGAATACTGCTTAAGCCGGTGCTAGGGAGCGTGGACAGTGTTGCTTTTTCCATTACTGCCCATGAACAGACTCAATCAAACCGAGTCTGCAATTTTCACTATTTGCATTGTTCTCGGTGCTTCCGAGTGATCTACTTTCCAGATTTTATTCAGGATAATCTTAGTTCAGATCAACAAAAATGTATTTATGTGGGAAAGTTTTTTTCAAATTCAAAACATCCATCTATATCTAAATATGTCTTTATCGTACATTCTAGCAGCTGTTCACGATCACCACTTGAAGACTTTTATCTGGAAAAAGTTAATTAACAATGGTTAGGTGCAAACTGTAGTTAGTGAGTTATTGAACCATATATCAGCTGATTCAGCTTATTATTGTAAGTTTAGCCAAACACAGCCATACTTTATGCTGTTTATCCGACAATAATTTACAGACATAAGATGAATTACCAAAGAAGTTTTAAATGTGTATCTTGTAAGCCTACAATGTATTCGCCATGTTATTAAATTGTATCGTCATCAGTGCTACTTATACAAAGCAGAAATCATCAGATGGTCAGTGCTTTAATCAACACGATTGATTGCGGAATTAGCACTAACTAATGTAACGCCGATTTGCTGTCATTTCCCAGCAGGTGAATAGTCTTTTTAATATCTGAACACCGCGGTCTATGTGCATCTGTATATTTACATATGGTTACTGAACAGTATAAGTCAATCTTGTGCCCTGTTGGGAACTTGACTGGCAAAGAGACGGATTTAGTTTTAGCGTTTTCCTGTTTTATTGATCATGTCCGGAGTCGCTGATGGGGATATTTTGCTTACTTTCGTTTTCACATACAGAAACAAAGTTTATACATAAAGTATTTAGCACGTTTGAAAACCTTTTTTCTAACATTAAAGCGGCTGCACCGGGAACTGAAATTGGACCCAAACCACGTCATCGTCAAAGTATTACTATTGACTAGGGACCTGTTTATCCCTTTTTCAATGACATACCTAAGGAGAGAAAATCGACATGCTTTTCTAAATTTTGGAGGGTTCTTTCTATTAGACTAAGTACACTGGATGATTGTTTTTTTTTTTTTTTTTTCTTGTTTGTTTTTTCTTTTTTTTTTCGTCGATTTTGGAACTTTGATTGAGATATGTCACTCGCAGTAATAACATTTTGTAAAGCCTGCAAGATAATATCTAACATTATTGACAGTAGACATTAACTATTGTCCCTAAAAGTCTAGTGTAGTTGACTAAAAATCTTTACAGAAGAGTCATCAGGTATGTCTTTATTGATCATGTTTTGTTGCACGAAACCACGTGATACACAGGGTGAATACCCGTATACGACTGGGCTGTGCGCTCAGATGCGCAAATATTATGTTTGGTGCTGTAATAGATATACAAAAAAAATGGATAACAAATATGCGACTTTTGGCTTACAGAAATGTTTTATAGAACTAACGTGATAAACAAAGCGCCAAACTTGTAATCTGGATTTGGTGTTTTAAAGTTAAACGCAACATGAACCTGATTTAACAAACAATACAGTGCTCACATACAATTTGAATGATCAACGTTAATAAAGTCTTTCATGATTGCTAGTGAATTTCAGTATATTGATAACCGTAAGTATAACGTTAAGAAAGAATGACTTTGTAAGTTCTTTATGCGCCTTACTTCTGTTTTAATGGTTCTAAAGTTACACAGACACAATAATAAATCATATGGTGACTATTTAATTTTGGCTTCGGAAAAACCAGTTTAAGGTTCCCCTTCGTGCAATATTTCAGGCACGAGCATTCTGTGGGTGCCGCTGCTCTTGTTGCGTGACATTAACTATTAAATATAGTTCGTTGTCTACAGAGTCTTGTCCATACATAATATATGTAAGACGTCAGAGATGTTTTGCGCGCTCGATTTACAATGAATCGATACATGAAATACTTGATCGTCTACTCAACTATAAGAGTATAACAATAATTATTCAGATCTATTTCAGTAAAGCTATTTCTTAAGAAATCTTCGTGTGCGCTGTTGCAATGTTTAGTATATGTATATAACGGAACTCTTGTTGCTCTGGCTGGCTAGCAGAGTAGCCAAAGTTTCTAGGATGATTTTAACGCGTTCTGGCTACTCTGGTCAGCTAGAGTAAGCAGGATTTTATTTCTCCTGGTTACTCTGGCTTGCCAGCTGAGTAGGCAGATTTTCAAGGATTTTTACATGTTCTGGCTACTCTTGTCAGCCAGAGCCGCCAGAGTAATCAGGATTTCATTTACTCTGGCTACTTTGGCTAGCAAGAACAGCTAGAATTGGTTTTAGCTACTCTGGCTAAGCAGAATAGCCCGAGCAAATGCAGTAAAACCTGTTATCAAATGAATGTTTTGTACTCTCAGGGGTGACATTTTTGTGTTTAATGTATCAAGTGATTCATGAAACGCACTTCGAAGAATTGTCTTATTTTTCCGACAGCAGCCAGAGTAGACAGAGTTTCTAGGTTTTAACATGTTCTGGCTACTCTCGTCAGCCAGAGTTACCAAAGTAATCAGGATTTCATTTACTCTTGCTATTCTGGCTAGCTAGAACAGCCAGAATTTCTGAGTTACCCATTGGTTCTAGCTGCCCTGGCTAGCCAGAATAGCCAGAGAAAATATACAGTAAAACCTGTTGCGAAATGACATTTTTGGAACTCTCAGGGTAGATATTTTTGTGTGTGTTTTATGTATCTAGTGATTCATCAAACGCACTTCAAAGAATCGTCTTTGTTTTTCAGGCAGCAGCCAGAATGGCCACAGTTTCAAGGATTTTTACATGTTCTGGCTACTCCAGTCAGCCGGAGTAGCCAGAGAAACCAGGATTTCATTTTCTTCAGGAGTTTCTGGCTAGCCAGAACAGCCAGAATCTCCGAGATGCCCATTGGTTCTAGCTACCCTGGCTAGACAGAATAGCCAGAGAAAATACAGACAAACCTGTTGCCAGAGTAGCCAGAGTAGTCAGAACTCTAATTACTCTGACTGACCATAACAGCTAGTTCCATAATGTTCATATAGCCTGGCTACTCCGGCTGGCCAGAGTAACCAAAAATAGCTGAAATGCACACGGGTTCTTGTTACTTTGGCTTGCCAGAACAGCCAGAGAAATTACAGTAAAACATGTAAACTAGAGCCTTTTTAAAAATATATAACCCTTTTTCATAATAATCATGTTATAATAATTAGGTTGCACTAACTGTTGTATCAATTTATTATGTAAATAAAAAGTTAGACCTGCTGTGTGTCGTGTGTGTGGTATATGACGGTTAACATATATTAAAGAGGACAGGTCTATATCTTTCTGGTAGATGGATATTCTTTACAACAAGCAAAGAAAAAAGATAAACATTTTGGACAAATTTAAGAGTAACAGGTATCGGAAAATGGCTTTTTTTAAAACAAGAGCTGTCGGAGGACAGCAACGCTCGACTATTTAACAGCCTTGTCGCTTGAATGAATAAGAAAGTCGAAAAAGGGGCATAATTTAGTAAAAAAGTAAAATAGGGTTATGGAACCTGCATAGTGCTTATCAGCTCATGACAGTGGACAAGTGTATGAAGTTTCAATCCATTCCCATTAGTGGGTACTGAGATACCAGCTTACATATAAGAATTCAACCCAAAAACTCCTAAGTTGAAAAAGGGGCATAATTTTGTAAAATGCAAAGTTGAGTTATTGACCCTTTGCACTGCATGTCATATCATGACAGTGAACTAGTGTGTGAAGTTTCAATCCTTTCCCATTAGTGGATACTGAGATACCAGCTTACATACAAAAACTTAACCAAAATTTCTATGTTGAAAAAGGGCATAATTTTGTAAAAAAAGCAAAATAAAGTTATGGACCTGCTTTGTGCATGTCAGATCATGACAGTGAACAAGTGTGTGAAGTTTCAATCCATTCCCATTAGTGAGGTACTGAGATACCAGCTTACATACAAAACCTTAACCAAAAAATTCTAAGTCGAAAAAAGGGGCATAATTTTGTAAAAAAGCAAAATAGAGTTATGGAACCTGTGCAATGTAAGTCAGTTTATCACAGTAAATAAGTGTGTGAAGTTTCAATCCATTCCCACAAGTGGTTACTGAGATACCAGCTTACATACAAAACCTTAACCAAAAATTTCTAAGTCAAAAAAGGGGCATAATTTTGTAAAAAAGCAAAACAGAGTTATGGAACCTGTGCAATGTAAGTCAGTTTATCACAGTGAATTAGTGTGTGAAGTTTCAATCCATTCCCACAAGTGGTTGCTGAGATACCAGCTTACATACAAAAACTTAACCAAATCGGGACGCGGACGCGGACGCAGACGCCGACGCAGACGCGGACGCCGACGCATGGGCGAGTCCAATAGCTCTACTATTCTATGAATAGTCGAGCTAAAAAGTAACAGGGTATGTGGAGTTTGACGAAATGTTGACATGTGAACACATACGCTTAAAGCGGCATAATAAAGGTTTTTGAACTAAAGCCTTGGAAAAAGGTATGTACCTGTGACATGCCAATCCAAACGCAAACTTGCGTAATTGTATTAAACAATATTAACTTTGTTTGGACTCAACAATTTTAGGACTAATTCTAGAAATTCTAGAAACTCTGGCTACTCTGGCTGAAGTCCGTTATATGAATCACTTGATACACACCTCTTCTCACACAGGTCGATCATCAACTCCTTCTGTATAAACGCATGAACCTTTGTGTCAACAAAACATCTCTATCTTGGATTCAATCGTCCCTTAGTAATCTGTAGTAGCTGAAGGCTAACACTCTTTATCAGTTCCATCAGGTGGGGGGGGGGTTCAGTGTTGCGTCCTTGTCTCTTCCTTTGTTTTATCAATGACCTTCTCGACACTGTTAAAAGTTGAATACGCTTTTTTGTTCTTGACACCATCATATCCTCACCATTGACTCGTTTGTAGACTCTTACAAACTTCAAGACGATTTGACAAAATTAGAAAAATGAAAACGTAATTGGTCTATGGAATCCAATCCTGATAAATGCAAAGTCATAAAAACCTCCAAAAATAAATTACATAATTAAGAACTAAAAACTACAGCAAATGCTTAATATCTTGGGATTACTATCAGTGATGACTTTAGCTGAAACAAATCATATTGGAATTACATCTTCAAAAGCTAGTAACACTTTCAGATTTATATAAAAAGGTACAATGTAATAACCGTAATATCAAAGAAACTGCCTACAAAACATACGTTCGCCCACAACACCATATGACATCCAGTGCAGACAAACTTTACAAATGAGATAGAAAAGGTACAACAAGCTGCATACAGATGTGTAATGAATTACTACTCATACCAAAGCAGCGTAACATCAATGCATGAAACTCTTAAATGGCAGACACTAGAACAGAGAAGGACACATGCATCCCTAATAATGTTGTACAAAATATCACATAACCTCGTCTCTGTAGATCATAACCACCTGACAGTCTCTCGAAATTTAAATTTTATCATTCCATTTTCAAGAACACAATATCACATGAACTCCTTTTTCCCCGCACGATCACATACTGGAACGCCTTACCTAATAACACCAAAGTCAGAGTGAACCTTCAGTGCTTCACATCAGGCCTAGACTCGTGTATGTACTAATGTCAACATCCTGTCTTTTTTATTTTTAACATAGCTGTATGTATTACTGCTCTTACTTTCTTAACACATGAATAACATGCATAATGTGACATAGCAACATGGTTTAAACAACTGCTCCAACCTCCCAGTTATAACCAGTAATTGACTGTTGGGAGTACTTATGTAGATGTAGATTTCGAAACTGGTTTTACTGTATTTTCTCTGGCTATTCTGGCTAGCCAGGGTAGCTAGTACCAATGGACATCTCGGGAATTCTGCCTATACTGGCTAGCCAAAGTATCCAGAACAAATGAAACTCTGGTTACTCTGGCTACTCTGGCTGCTGTCTGAAAAATAAGACAATTCTTTGAAGTCCGTTTTATGAGTCGCTTGATACATAAAACACAAAAAATCAACCATGAGAGTACCAAAAGGGATATTTCGCAACTGGTTTTACTGTATTTTCTCTGGCTATTCTGGCTAGCCAGGGCAGCTAGAACCAATGGGTTTATAGGAAATTCTGGCTGTTCTGGCTAGCCAAAGTTGCCAGAGCAAATTAAATCAAGGTTACTCTGGCTACTCTGGTCAGCAAGAGTAACCAGAGCAAATAAAATTCTGGCCTCGTGTTCACAAAACATTTTTCAATCTCAGCTGAGCTTGAGTTTGAAATTTGAATATCAATTTTCAAGGTTAATTTGCAACTGAAACTGACCATAAATACTGACTAGCCACTTGAAAATAGTTATTAACTTGAAATTCAGTTTTAGACATGCTTTTTCAATAGAAATGACATATAAAGATTCATTAACAAACTCAGCTAAGTCTGAAACTGTTACCCTTGGCTACTCTGGCTGAACTTTGGCTGATCTGGCAAACCAGAGTAACCAGAGAACTAGCTACTCTGGCTACTCTGGATAAACTCTGGCTGAACTCTTTCTATTACTTGTGAATGTATGCAGACGGAGATAAAAATATGTCAATTATAAGCGAGCGTTGCACTCTTTCTTAACTAGTTCATATTGCACATATTGTAGTTTAAAAAAGATCCAAGATCAGTATTTAATTTTCTTATTGAAAAGGAAAACATTATATTTGAGTCGCATTCCATATATTTAAATCTTCACTTTACATTTATATTTCACAACTATACAAGTATTACACTAGCAGTAACTATAGTTATTCTGATTATGTTTTGTTTTTCAGGAGTTCGACTTTGTGGGTTGATCGATTCACGATGTGTCGTCTAGTTCCATTTGACATGTAATCTTCTGATACTTTCTAAATTCTATGTTAAGAAACGCCTGATGTGCTATTTTACAAAAAATGGCATCAGTGACTTATTCTCATAAACTGAATGAATCTAAATACAATAACTGGGTTAAAGCTGGTTTAGCAGTGTTATTTACCAAAGAGGGAATTCAACCGTTCGTTAATGATGAAATAGAACAGTTTCAGCAGAAGTGTTTGACTGACATTTGTAAAAACAACGGACTTCCAGTTGGAACCACGTGTTCTAGTTGCTGCACAGAAAATGTTGTTGTTTGTCCTACAAACCGAATTTGTAACGTTGGACGCGGAAACTGTAGTTTCCATAGAAACTCTTCCACACTGTATCATCCATCTGGTTGCACTAATAAGATTTGTCATAACTTTAAAACAGAAATTCAGAACGCCCACCGTTACTACGGCCCGTCTTATCGTAATACAGACGCTACCCAATGGTGCAGCAATTCCTGGGAAGTGGCCAAATGTTTCATGCCACCGGATGGGTACAAGGACGTGGCAAGTGCAACAGAAACAGACTTCAATGGAATCATCAGTGTTATCATGAACTACAAAGGTTTTAAATCAAAAGTACACGATATCAATTTATTTGACAAGGTAAATGCTGAATAACTTTTGGATTAAAAAATGATTTTATAAATTTACTAGTCGTAGAGCACAGGTTGAATTTTCCACACAGGTTGAATTTTCCAATTCATATTGAGTTACCGTTGAGGTCATAAATCCTCATGGAAAAACAAATATTTCCGATAATTTTCTCTATACATGTCAATATTATGTTTAGCTGTGAATTAGTTAAATAAATGATGTACTCGCGGTTGCTTCTTTGCAGGGTAGAGATATCGGTAAAGCTGTTCGACATTCCCCGACTTTTGAAGTTAAAGATACAGACTTACAACTGTACTTAACTGACTTGCAGAATCTACTCTCGGATCCTGGATACTTGGCTACGAATGCAGATGCACAGAACGCTAAACAGAAATTATCACAGGTTTGTTTTTATTCCTTTTTGTTTAGAGTGATGTGAATCATTACAGATAAACAAAAATACTGAAACAAACTGTTCAAGCGCAATTTTTGATGTTGATCATTTTTATTCCTTTAAAGGTTTGAAAAGTAAAAGCTTCCGGAGTACCCTAACTGGTCAGCATGTATTGATTTTAACCCTTATTATGCTAGGCATAGTTGACGTGTAAATCTTCAACAGACACCACAATACTTTTAAGCAACTATTACAATGGATAAAATACATTGCAACCGGACGTGCAACCGATCTTCCCTGGAGTCCCAGGGGCAAAGTAACGACACCTCGCCAAGATAATTATATTAGTCAATCGCCTACGAGATCGTACTAAAACACATTGCAAGCCGGACGTTAGGAACACACAGCCGTCCCATTTCTTCAAAAACTGTCCTGAATCTTATAAGAAATGGCGGCTTACGCATCCGATGATCGTGTCGGTACTGAGATCTTGCCTTGGCACCGCAGTCAACGTATACGTCTGGCAATACATCATTAAGGTGGATTATGGCAGATTAGGTCATTGACGAGTCATGCTTTGAACTACGTTGGGTCGGCTTTTCTGGCGCCGCGACGAATTATACCATGATTGCTGTTTCATATAATTGCAAAAGTATGGATCTGTCATAATTTAGGGTGGAATCTCCCTACACACGAAGACTCATGCTGTCAGAATCGCTGAAAATCTCAACATAGCAAGATTCCAAAATGTAGTCCTTCGATTGTTGGCTTTTACGCACATTCAAACAAAACAAGTATGAACCTCATGCACGATAATGCACGCCCTCATATTGCGAGAGCTACAGTTCAGCTTCGTGTGAATGACAATGTCAAACTTCTTGATTGGCCGCCATGTAAACTTGTTCCTAATCCAATAGAACACGTTTGCGACGAGATCGACAGGCACGTGCGTCGACGCAGACGGCAACTGAGCGCCGCAGAACTTCGGTGCAATATTCTCGGAGTTTGTCAGCAACCCTGCTATATGTACCCCCATAATTATATAAACTCGATGAGAGGCCGTTGCGTAGCAGTAATGCATACCCGCTACTAAAGTTTTTCTGACTTTTGGACATACCCGCTGCTAAATTTTTTCTGACTTGTTTTTGACCGTTTTGTGAAAACAAAAATCTTATGTTACATCATTTTTAGTAAATCTTTCACAGGTCTCCGTTAGGTTAATGCAAAAGGATGGATAATTGTTTCTGGGTGTTTATTTGATATTCATACCAAAATTTCAAATAGATCGAATAACATCTTTACGAAAATGATGAAAACCTAAGGTTGCAGTTTAGCAGTTTGGTAAAGTATATGCCATATATACTAATATTATGTAATGAGTTTAATTGAAGAATGCTTAAAATGTATAATGTAACTAGAAAAGTAACATCTTCGTTGGAGAATGCACATACGACTCTATTAGAGCTCATTTTGTTTCTGCACTGTGTTAGAGTGTGATTAATACATATTTGATTTAAATTAATATTGGGATGTATATATTAAATTTTTATAAGTATCATCAACATTTTGTATTAAACAAGACGAAATTCCAAAAAGCTATATTCAAGGAATGAAACCGCCAAGCGGAAGATTCCTATCTACTTTTCTATCTAAATTTGAATTAAAGTAAACAATAAGTATTGTGATGAATACTTTCAAATATCGATGGGTTTATATTACAGCTACAGAATGATACCTTAATCATTGGCAAAGACGATGTCGGAAAAGTCCTGGATGATGTTACCAAGGCGATTCAAGATAGAATAAGGACTGAGGGAGAAGTTGCAGTTACAAAAATTAAAAAAGATTTAGAAATTGTTAAGATGGAAATAAATTCTGGAGTAGAAACGATTTCATCCCAAAGTGAAAATGCCGTCAAACTGATACAAGTCGGCACAGACGAAGGAGTTAAAAAGTTGGAAACTGAAGCTGATGCTGGAGTGAAAACAATTGTATCAGAAACTGCCAATGCAGTCAAACAGATACAAGTCGGCACAGGTGAAGGCGTTAAAAAAGTGGCAACTGAAGCTAGTGCTGGAGTGAAAACGATTGCATCAGAAACGGACAATGCTGTCAAACAGATAAAAGTCGGCACAAATGAAGGTGTTAAAAAGGTGGAAACTGAAGCGGATGTTGGATTGAAGACGATTGTATCAGAAACTTGCAATGCTGTCCAACAGGTACAAGTCGGCACAGATGAAGGCGTTAATAATGTGGCAACTGAAGCTAGTGCTGGAGTGAAAACGATTGCATCAGAAACTGCCAAAACAGTCAAACAGATAGAAGTCGGCACGAATGAAGGTGTTAAAAAGGTAGAACTTGAAGCTGATTCTGGAGTGAAGGCAATTGCATTAGAAACTGACAATGCTGTCCAACAGATAAAAGTCAGCGCAGATGAAAGCGTTAAAAAGGTAGAATTTGCAGCCGATGTTAGATTGAAAATGATTGAATCGAAAGCTGTCGAAGCGCTATCTAAGGCAGGAAATGAACAGAGTGAAGACGTTAAATACAACAATCTGAAAAAAGGTGAGTAGTTTACACCCATATTAGATGTAGTAAATAACGCTTACCTATATTTATCCTAAACAGGGGATACAGGTAAGATATAATATATATATATATATATCATTCGCTCGTGGTCCGGGTTAAGTCGAATATCTGAGGTCTGAATCGCTACAGGGGTCAATAGCTTGCTTATAAAGTTATATGCTCAGTGTCAAAATTGTAAAAGTTTAGGCAGCAGCAGGGGCATAAGTTATACTTAGAGAATCACTGAAATGTTTCAAAGGTTTTAATTTTTGCCATCAACTGGTAGTGCCTTCCTCATGTAAGTGACTTGGGTCTGTTTGGGCATAAGGTTTTATTTATTTACAGTACAACCTCTCCAGAGCGACCCTCTCGTAAGCAAAAACTTCTCTATAACAACATCCTCAAAATTTCACTAAGCTGAAATATACTATCAAATTTACCTCTCTAGAACAACAACCTCTATATAACAATCAATATTTGTATCTCCCAAAGGGTATTGATATACAGAGGTTGCAATGTAATTAACTTATAATATTCCTGACGAAAAATGACGGGGTTCAAAATTTAGATAACTGTCTGCTTTCTTCAAACTTACGTAAAGTCCCTATACACACGAATCTCTTATGCACGATCTCCTCTCCACCTCTTTAATCTGTAATTATTTGAATTCTCATAATTGCGTTCTTTTTTACGTTCATATTTTTTTCTAAGCATCCAAAACTCACCTTTCTGCCATACCCTCTTTCAGTTTCGTGTGCTAGAACAAGACCTACTCTCCAACGGCTATTCCGTAATATTGAGATATTGTGACTGGTCATTGTCCGGCGTCCGTTTTCGTCCGTTTTGCGTCAACATTAGCCTTGTAAACACTCTAAAGGCCACAGTTTTGACCAAATCTTCATGAAACTTACATGGGCTGCTTTTTTCACAGGATCTTCATGAAATTTGATCAGAATATCTGTCTTGATAAAATCCATGCCAACTTTAAATATGGGTCATCTGATATTAGAACTAGGTCAACCAGTCAAATCAATGAAAAAACTTGTGTATGCAATAGGGACTGCATTTTTGACTGGATATTTGTGAAAATTTATCAGAGTTATTTTCTTGATGAAATCTAGGTCAAGTTCGAATATGGATTATCTGGGATAAAAACCTAGGTTACCTGGCCAAATCAAAGAACATATATGGGCTGCATTTTTCACTGGATATTCGTTGAATTTGAAGAGATTGTTTGACTTTATGATATCAAAGTCAAGTTAGAATATAGGTGAACTGTGGTCAAAAATTAGGTCACATTGTAAATTCATAGAAAAACTTGGTTTGTGCAATAGGGGCTGCATTTCATATCTGATTTGCATGGAATTTTATCAGAAAGTTTGTTTCTATGAGATGTCGAATGTGTTCATATATCGATGACTTTGGGTCAAAAAGTAGGTCACCATGCCAAATTAAAGAAAAATCATTGTTTACACTCTAAGGGCCACATATTTATTTAATCTTCATAAATCTTATTAATAATCAGAATGTTTGTTAACACATAGTCTTGAAAGATTTTGGATTTGGTTCAAGTGGGCTCGAAAACTAGGTCACTAGGTTAAATACTAGGAAAATCTTGTTTACACGTTGGAGGCCACTGTTTTGCTTCACATTTCAAGAAACTGTAGCAGAATATTTGTGACTAAAAAGTCTTTGACAATTTCTAATCAGTGTCAGGTGGGGTGAAAAAGGTAACAAGGTCAAATCAAATAAAATGCTTGTTTACACTCAAGAGGCCGCTTTTAAGTCTAATCTAAATGAAAATTGGTCAGAATATTTGCCTTTATAAAAACTCAAACGAGTTAAGCATTAGGTCAGGCTGGATCAAAAACTAGGTCACTAGGCCAAATCGAAGACAACTCTTTTACACTACAGAGGCTACATTTTTACGCCAGTCTTCATGAAACTTGTTGAGAATCGTTATCTCCTTAAAATCTCGCAGGAGTTTGAAACTGGGTAATGTTGTGTCAAAAACATCATCATGGATCATTGGGTCAAACATGTTAACACTAATATGGTGTATACTCAGGTGAGTAACCTTGGACCATTTTGGACCTCTTGTTTCCAGAAAGTTAATCAAGACAACATCAGATCCTTTTTTGATGATCGGTCCCAGCTCACGGGGTTTCATTGGCTAACCAGTGATGTATGCTGTATTAAACATTATTTGCAAACTAATTTTTATCAGGGATTCATAACAACTGATCAGTTAGTAAGTTATAACTTCCTAAGGGTTACTACTGCGTAATAGGATATTTGTTTAATTGATTTTTTGTTTACTGACATAGGTAAACTATAATGTGTTGTTTCACATCATGATACTTTATACAAATATCAATTAGTCATTTTGCTACATTCTATATCGAGGTAAAAAGAAACACGTAAAAGTTTATATTATAATGATTTAAATGAAATCGTTTAGTGTTGTTTTAACTAGAATAATGTATAATATCAGGCGAGTGATTTACATGATATTGATACAAGCTAGGATGTTTGATATGCGAATAGCTTTGGTATGAAGACGGAGGAATACATTTTAAAATATGCGTATATAACTAGAGTTAATCTCACTTTGTACATCATTTTGAACACAACGTGTAACAATAGTTACTACAGACTGAGATCAGTTGTTTGCTACAAACTGTGTCAGAATATCATGAGAAGATAAGCTAAAGTTTCATTCTATCGGGAAAAGAGTGGGTCTAAATAATTTAGATTTGCGCGTTTGTTACCAAACAAAACATATAAAGAGTATATACCGATGGATTTGTCTTGGAACGAAGTACACGACCAGATCGTACGATAACAAAATTGGTCATGTTTGTTTTTTTAAAAATCAAGGGCTGCTTCAAAATACATGCGGAGTCCATTTACAATGTATTAATATACAGACAAGACATGTATACAGTTCTTGCCACCCCTTTTATCTTACCCCACTGGTTATTAAAAGGCTGACAATTTACGCTTAAAATATACTTTAGAATGCTTCGACCGATTGTTTTTATCGTCTTTTCTTGAACTGAAGGACAACTTTTTAATTGCTATAAATATTGCACGGAGAAATCGCGTTCAATTCCCGCCAAATAGGTCACTAGGAACTAACTCAAGTTCCATAGGCCCACATTGTAATGTTTCCGGTCATTGGCAGTTCCTAACATTTTAACAAAGAACCATCGAAGAACTATCGAAAAACTGCAAGAAATGTACATATTGACCATCATTTCTGGGCACTTTTTTCTCGTCTAAGTTATATGATGGAGTCCCTCTCTGAACATTTTGCGCTCAGTTTAGTACACCTTACGATTTCGACGAGGCAGCTGGATAGCTTCTGCAAATGAAATATATTCTACATTGTAAATAGCGTTTCGGATACATGATGTTAGGTGAAGCAATTCCGGCAGACGACAGCGACCTAACAGGCCCTAAAATATAACTAAGGGTAGGTCCGGATTAAGAAATATTTGACAGAGACAGGAGCACCAGATTAGAACGAAGGCGTCAGCAGCGGGACGCATAGTTCCGTGCAAGAGTAGATAAGGAGAGATCACATCTGCACGTGTTTTGTGGGGAGGCTTGGCGATCTCCCCATGGAAAGTTTTGAAATAACGGTATAAAATGGTGGTCTCTGGTGCATTTTTAGTAAAAACGAGAGGGTGTACTCATAACATATAAAGGGGTTAGGGTGTTCTCCCCGTGGGAAGTTTTGAATTATCGGTATGAAATAATTGCTTCTTGCCCATTTTTAGTAAACTTTACAGATACAGGATGGGGTACTCCTATCATTTTAGCGGGTCAGGGGTCTCCCCATGGAATATGTTGAAATATAGGTACGAAATGGTTGCCACAGATGCAGTTTTGGTCTGAATTTTGAGAAAGTATCATTTCTTTGCCAAAAGAGTTGGGTGCAAATTTGATGAGTATAGGTCACTTCTCAGTCAACTTGTTGGGGGACGGGGATGCGGGTGCACGCACGGGCTTGCCCGTCCCTGGATCCGGGCCTGCTAAGAGAAAACAAAAGCTGCAGTTCAAACATATGCATCACTTTGAACGACTTTTTAAGGCTTTCGGGTTAAAATTTTTAAATAAATAACAACTAGTCTGTTGGGCCAGCATCATTGATTATTTAGTCGTTAACTTGATAACTAACGTTTCTGAGAGTACCTCTACATAATGTACTTATTCATCGAATGCTTTTATAAACAAGTACTCTCTAGAAGTCATGAAATCGCAACATTTATAAAAAATACCGACAACTGAAACTGAAAGAACTTTTTGTCTGACTGCCCAGATGTGCATTTCTGTACAAGACTGAAGATAGACACACGGACTTAGGATTTCTTTTGACATAGCATCTTAGAAACAAGATTACTCTTTAAATATTAAATAATTAGATAGAACATATTCACAAAAGTGATTGCACTATAAACGATTAAAAACAGGAAAGGGACAACAGTGTTAAGTAATTCAAAAGGACTGTTTTACTTTGCAGTGTAACAAATGCATGTCCACACACATAAAAGTATCTATCATCAATACACAATCATGCATAGAAAGTTGTACTACAAAAGGAACACAGTGTTACTTCCCCTTATCGGTACAGTTTGACAATATACCTATACGGAGGTTGCAATGGAAACTAGAATGGTGTCGATAGACATTGTACGACACACGCCCTTGAAAATGCTCCATTCAGTACAGCACAATAATGTTATTAAGTAAATAAATAAATGACTGTAACAACTGAACACAAAACAAATGTGCATGTCTAATTGATGTTCATGATGTTTAGCAAATTTCATTTGAAATGAAGAGAAATGTAGGAAACTACAATTTAGTTGTTATAGTCTTCAAGGAAGGGCCAGATAAAATAATCGACCCTAAAATTCCGGTCAACATGCACATGTCCACATCGTATAGTTCATTTCAGTTAGATGGAAACTGTAGGACTTGAGTTCACAATGTGATGAATTATTTTGAGGTCCAAAAAAGTGTCGTCTTGATGTGGTGAACATTGTGCCAAATTTCTTTAAAATCCTTGAAGCAGTTCAAGAGTTACAGAGCGGACAAACCAAAGTCATATGATTTTTGACTCCTAAGTGTGACCTTGACCTTTAAGCGAACCATCCGAAACATCAAATATGAACGTCGTCTTAGTGTGGTTAACATTTATGCAAATTTGCTTTGAAATCCTTCAAGCAGAGTTACAGAGCGGACACGAAACAAAGTCATATGACATTTGACCCCTAAGGGTAACCTTGACCTTGCATGTAGAAAGCAAGCACATACAAATTTAAGCAAAATCTGCAAGTTAGCACATATGAAGTTATTGGTTTCAATTAAATTTCTAATTTATCATAAACACACATTTTACAAGGAAGACAATACAGTGGACAAACATAGTGAAACAAATATGAACCTTACTGTCAATGATTATGACAAACAATAAACTGGTACATCCTAAAATGAAATGATGTTATTACATTGAATAGAAAGCAATACAAACATGTATAACTGAAACAAATATTGTAAAGAGGCAAGGGACATTCACCCAGAGTGCAGCCATGCCAAGAAGGCTAGGCAGTCCTCATCTGTATTCTGCTCCTGAATTGGGGCAGATTGTTTTAATGGGGAATATCTATAAAAATATAATAAGAAAGATTATATCCTCTTTTTCCAGCTTTAATGCACTAAGTCATAAAAGTATAAGGCAGAATGATCATACATAATACAACAAAGTTGTTTTTGTTTTTTTGCTTATAACAAGTGTGAATATATCAAATAAAATTAAAAATTGTTTTATTTGAGATCATGAAAGATTTGTAAGATTTCCACAGAATAACTCTTTTTGGATATATTAAGAATCCTAAGCAAAATTTCAGATATCTAAATATCCTCAGTAAAATTCCGGATATCTAAGAATCCTCAGCAAAATCTCGGATATCTTAGAATCCTCAGTAAAATTTCGGATATCTAAGAATCCTCGGCAAAACCTGAAGTTTACGATTACTATTGACAGACTTTCTGACATTAACTCTAAACTGTCCAAAATTTTAACGAACAATTTCTAACACGACTAGCAAATTAATTAGAACTGTAAGTTATTAAACCATAGTCAATTTTTATAATATTTAAAAAACAGATGAATTTCTTAACCATAATTCTAAACTAAAATGTTATATACAGAAACAAACACAAAAAATATCACTTACCTATAAAAATATAATAAGAAAGATTATATCCTCTTTTTCCAGCTTTAATGCACTAAGTCATAAAGTATAAGGCAGAATGATACTGCCTGCTGGAAAAGGGATATTTTAAGGGGTTCTCTCACTGTCCATTGGTCAATATTCCTTGACCAATTGAAACTTAGCATTTCTGGTGAGGCGGGACTGAAAAATCCTTGTTTATGGCTTCAAGAAGTGTGAAATACCTTACATAATTTTTTAATCTAAGTCATCTTACTTAACTGCTAAAGTTTTTATAACAATTGTACTTAAAAGATGTTAGAAGGGTACTTTCTTTGTATCCCTTGATTGTTATCACACTTAAGCTGGCTATGTAATTAAATGTCACTGGTTTGAGACAGTTTAAGTGGAACCAGGAACTAACTTATCAGATGCCTAGCTTGTAGAACAAAGATACTAAAGAAATGGCTTTTAAGAGATTATTGAAGTTGGCTTGGGAAAGAATTTATTCCTAAGTGTTCAAAATTTTATATTAAGAAAAATAGAAAAATGCCTTTTCTGAAAATAGCCAGTCCAGCCAAAAGATAAATGAATAATAAAGCCACTAATAAATGAATAATAAAATTAATAAAAACACTGAATTTGTATAGCATAACACGACCTCCCCTCTAAAATGACTTTATTCCTATAAAGTGTGAAAATAACAAGTGTGAAACTTGTAGGACAGTGAGAGATATGACCATAGGTAAGTGTAAAGTAAAATAAAGCATACCTTTAAAAGGTGTGATATAATATGTACAACATACATTCAATATAATGCCAAAAGGGTGTGTAACAAATGATGTTGAAATTTAAGTAATAAAGATAAAAACCAGTTGCAATGATTCCATGTCGGAAATAAGTAATTTCTTTATACCATGTTATCAAACATCTTAGAACACAAAGCATAGCAAATAAATGAACACATTTTCATCATTGAATATATACATTTTCATCATTGAATATATACAACAAAATCTATTATGAGTGTCTTTATACACAATATTTGGATGCTTCTTGTTTTTGTTATAAAATAGTCAATAAAGGAGCATGACTAAAGTAGGTGCCCCTTAGCTCACTTCTGGCAAATGGGTTGAAATAGGAATGAGAACATTACCATGTTGAAAATAAAAGTATACACAATATGTTGAACTAAGAATTTTTCTGATTTTCTTAGAGACAAACAGAGAGACATGATGTTGCCGTTTTACACTGAGAGACTTTTCTGTAAGTTTGTTTGTCAGTTGGCAACGATCCCAGTCGAAGGACAGAATGGGATACCAAAGACCTCTAATAGAAATACTATCAAGGGTCTGTGGTATATTTGCTTGCCAGTGGTTGGGACACAAAGACAAAGTGATTAAAGGCACTCGTATGCAGTAATGTCCATTAGTCAATTCAATAACAAGTGCATTTTTTCTTTCCTGTTTTTTGAGAAGATATAATATAACAAGTACAATGAAGAGGAATGTACAAATGGAAAGTGTTAAAATATAATGATCAAATTTAGATCCAAACTTTCAAAAATATTAGGTTCATCAGTGCTTGTAGGCTTGTTTTGTTTATAAATGAATGAAGGTACAGTTGAGGCTGACACGTGTTTCATTTGAGTACTTTTTAAAATTGTAATCATTATCAAAAGTTTTCTTAGTTTTAGAAAAACAAAAATGAGTAGGAAGAGACATAGTCCTGCTGCAGCAGTAGTACAATATAACAAAATATCATTTGTGGTTGGCCAGGAATCTTCAACAGATATTTGACCAGCCAAAAGAGGTTCAGTTAATGTCTGAAATGCTATGGCATCATTCTTAGCTGCTTCAGCCATTTTCTGCAGACTGAGATGAGATTTTCTGTCATCTGTTATTATTTGACTCATAGAATGATTATAAAGTTTGAAATGTGGTACCTCAATACTTAATGGATTTTCAAAGATTGTGTTACTATCAATAGACTGCAAGGAGGTATCATTGAAAAAATGCTGTAGTACTGCTAAATTTACAGGGTGTAACTTTGAAATTGTTGTTTCTTGACAATCAGACAATCTTTGAGGAAGGTACATATTGTCAGCAGTAACCGAACATTGGCATGGGACAGATATTGTACAAAAGTTACAGCCTGTCACCATACGCCTTGAGGAATTACACATAAAGTCCAGTGTGTCTATTTTATACACAACAATTTTTGTTTTAGACAATACAACAATATTTGGAAATATGTGGTCCAGAATGAACCTGAAATTACATGACTGTTTTACTACAGTTTTGTCATTTTGAAAAATACCAAGAATACAACTTTGGCTTGTTACCGGTGTAAGAACTTTGTTGAATTTACACAATAATTTAGAGTCACTAGTTTTACAATTCGTAAGATCTTCTTGGCTCAAGGTTGTGTAAAATTGTAAGTCATGAGTTATACAAAAATGTTTGGGTAAATCCATTAATTGAGTTGCATGATTTGTAGAATCATTAACTGGAACTGGAAATGAATGAACATTGAACAAAGTTAAAGGTTTTTGAAATGGAATGATGGGAAATTTTAGAGCAACATACAACTTTGAACCTTTCCGAGCATAAATTGTTTCAACATTTTGGTAGATTTCATTGATATCTGTATATACAAGATGGAAGCCAGAAAATTTGTTATGAAGTATTTGCTGAATATCGTTTACTGCTTTTTTCATAGTTGTAGAATGAACCAAGTGAGGAGAAAGTTTTCCTTCAACTAAATCTAACACACCATCTAAGATTTCATTAAATCTGTGTTCTATTTTTCTTGACTTTTCAATATGTTGTGCGAGGAATACATTCATTGTAGAAAAAGCTCTTTCTAGATTGTCAAATGAGTCGTATAGTTCTTTTTGAATATGTTGAATGGCAAGCTCATTTGCTTTTAACCCTTCCATTAGATTAGACATTCTCTCATCTGAAGCTTTAATGTAAGAAGCTAAGTTTTCTTCATGTTGTTCAACAGTGGATACAACTTTAGAAGTTATTTTATTGAGTGCGTTTATGTGGTGAGCTAACATTTCCACATCCTTTACAGTTGCAGTTCCAAATATTGATTTTGATAAATCCCCTATAAATGATAATATTGCTCGTCTAGACCTACTTCTTACACCCAACTGTCTCTCTGGTATAAGTTTATACACAGTCTCGATTGTACTGTTAATTATCATTTCTGTTGCATGTCTGATTTGGTTGACCTCCAGCAGTACATCATTTACGAATAAACATGATTTTTCATCTTTTGTACATCCTGGTAGGTCAATCATGTTGAGAACTGTTGGCAATTCGATTTCGAAGGTATGGACCCAGGTTTCTTCTGATAGTTGTAATTCTGCTCTGGGTTTGAACACTACACCGTAGTTTAGCCGATGCAACTCAGAAGAAAGGTTTCCAGATACCGTGGCAGTACAGAGAGCCATAAGTGTCACTGTTAGCATCATGCTAGCCCATTTAACTACAATGAAAGGAAAAGGAATGCAGGTCAGTCGTTGTTGCAAAACCGACGTCAAATTTTGCAATCTAGCACTATGGTCAGGAGAGAGGACAGATTGGGAAAAGTTTATATAGTAAAGAGTAACATTCAAAGACTTTCATACAAGATCACATACACACATCACTCAAAAATCTGACCTTAACCTTAAAAATTTGACTTTCCTACATTTAACTGTTTGTTGGCATATTATCATAATTAAATAAGAATGCCAAAATGAGCGACACAACACTTAGTGAACTTATTGAAGCATTTCAGCTGTCATAAGCAACAAAGTCTGCCTATCTTATATATAAAATATCTCTGCAAAAATGCATTTAGAGAACTACATAAAATAATAAGTATCTGTGAGTTTATAACAACAGACTAAACCAAAGTATAGCATTATCTATGATGATGTTTTTTCTTGATGTATTTCTGTGACATATTATTTGTTATAAATTTAAACAGTACAATATAATTGTGTCTTTCTATGCCTTATCAAAGTACTTGTATTTAGTAGCCCTTTTTCTCCTTTTACCAGAAAGGGTGTGTTTTGCATAGAATTCCCTGAGTAGCATTTCACTACAGTCTTCCTGTGCTTCCCATGAGGGCTTTATATTTGGGTCTTCCCATTGTACAAGGAAGTACTTCTTCTTGCACCATGTTTTCTGTTTTAAAATTTTAACTGCATCTAACCAGTTATCCTCACCATCATCATCATCATCATCAGTTTTGTCATTTTTATTCTCATTTTCTTCATCATTATCATCATTTGTTTTCTTGACTTTATTATCATTTGAATTTTGAGGCTGATCATGTTTGTCCTCAGGACTGTCATTTTCTGACAAACTTTGTCTTTTAACATTGTTTTCAGTTTTCTCCGTCCTAGTTTGATTGTCACTAGAGCTACCCTCAGTTTGAGTATTATGATCATCAGGTGTTTGCTGCCGAAACTCTTGCCTGTAATTCCTAGGATCATAATACTTTTTCAAATTCTTTGCATTAACCATTGCTTTATGAACTTTATGTGTTTTGCAGTCTGCAATGCGGTAAGTGTCATGAGATCCCTTTTGAGTGATGTAAAATGGCCCTATCCATTTGTTTTGAAGTTTATTTGAGAGACCTGGGGTGTGTTTATTTACCTTTAATAGTACCCTTTCAGTAAGTGCAAAGTTGGATTCCCTGGCTTTAACATCATGTCTTTGTTTGCTTTCTTTTTGAGTGGTCTCTGAATTGGCTGTAGCCTGACCATGGACTGCTTTAAGATTGTCCAATAACTGTGTCATGAATGTTTTGGCCTCTGGACCCAAACTTTCTCTTGGTACTAAGTCTGTATCAAAAGGGAGTCGCATTTCTTTACCGAAAAGCATTTTGAAGGGAGAAAATCCAGATGTTTCTGTATTTGGTGATGACCTGATTGACATAAGAACAGTAGGGAGAATCAAATGCCAATCATTTTGCTTCTCACTTACATACATTCTTAATGTCTGGGCAATAACTGCATTTTGGCGCTCAACAGTTCCATTAGCCTGGGGGTTGTAACTGGCTGTCTTGTGCCTAGAAACCTGGTAAACCTCACAAATAGCATTGATTAATTTTGACAGGAAATTACGACCTCTGTCTGTAACCAAAGAAAGGCATGCACCATAGCGACAAAAGATTTCGTCATGCAATACCCTAGCAATTTCAGTTGCTGTCTGTGTGAATAAGGGGAATGCCTCTACCCATCTAGAGAAACTGTCAACACAGACAAGGATATATTCATGACCTGCTGTTGTTTTTGTTAGTGGCCCAAGAATATCAATATGTACTCTTTCAAAGACCTTTACCACAGGAAGTGGGTTTAAAGGAGTAGAATGAGGGTGTGAATTTTTCTTTGCCATTTGACAACGATCACAAGATTTAACAAAGTCAATAACATCTTGACACATTTGGCGCCAGTAGTATTTGGCTTGTAAGGCTGCAAATGTTTTCTTAAAACCAAAGTGACCGTTGTAATCATGGTATGACTGCATTGCTTTTAGCCTAAGTTGTGATGGTAATGCAATTTGAAAAATTAATTTTTCATCTGTTGGCTTTTTCTTACTTCTAGGTTGATACCTATGAAGAAGTATGCCATCAACAATGTCAAACTGATCCTGATTATATATAATAAAGTTTCTTTGTTTTCCGTCATTTGGCAGTACACCTGATGTCAAATAACTATACATGTCCCTAAACTCAGGGCAGTCTTTCTGCAATTTGATCAATTCAGTGTCATTTTCTAATTTTTCCTCAGTTGGTGACTGAACATCTACAGACAATACTGGGTTATCTGTCGCATATTCGAAACTGACCTGGAGCCAATCTTTCCCAGAGTGTGGACTAGTACTTTCAGTTGATGCGACAGACACTGATGAGACAGATACCTCATTTTGAACTTCAGTTTGAGAAACTTGAGTTTCAAGCAAATGAACATCTTCAATAATTGAATCTGCTACTCCTTGAGATTTTGTATCTTTATTAGGGTTTTGAGTTTTAGATTTTACACTTGCTTGAGCCTCAGCCGTAAATCTAGAGAGAACATCTGCACTATTATGTTTTCCTTTTATATACTCTACTTTGTATTTGAAACCTTGAAGAAAAAGAGCCCATCTGGCTAACCTAGCATTTGATGAAACAGTTAATGAATTTAAACATTTTAATGCTTTGTGATTTGTGAAAATGGTGAAAGGAAGACCTGTTGAAAGGTATGATTTATAAGTTTTTACACCCGAAACTATAGCCAGACATTCTAGTTCTGAAGCTGAGTAGTTTTTCTCCGAGCCATGTAGAGCTCTGCCTCCATATTCAATTACTCTTTCTTTGCCATTTGCATCACGCTGACCTAAGATATATCCTAATCCTAGACGACTTGCGTCGCACGTGAGAATGAATGGTCTATTCATATCAGGAAAGGCAAGGATTGGCGCAGATGAGAGACTTTGTTTTAATATCTCAAGAGCTTTGTCACATTCTTCAGACCAAATGAATTTAACATCTTTTTTCAAAAGTTGTAAAATTGGTGCACAAATCTTACTGTAGCCAGATATAAACTTTTTATAGTAATTTGTCAGTCCAAGTAAACTTTTTACACCTTTTTGATCTTTAGGAGGATTTAGGTTCATCATTTTCTCAACTTTTCTCTCATCTGTTTGTACTCCTTCTTTACTGATAACATGACCTAGGTAGTTCAGTTTTTTCTGTGCAAAGAAACACTTTTTAGGGGAAAGTTTTAGCCCTGCTTGTCTAAAGCGGTTAAACACCTCATTTATATGTTTAAGATGATCTTCAAAATTGGAACTGAATATGATGCAGTCATCGACGTAACAAAGCACATACTTCCACGAAATCCCTTTCAAAACTTTTATCATGAGATTTTGAAAAGTTGCAGGTGCACCTTGTAGTCCGAATGGCATATTTCGTGGGGTAAAAATCCCATCATAAGTAATGAATGAACATTTTTCTCTGCTGTCCTCATCAAGAGGGACTTGCCAAAAAGCTTTGCCTAAATCCAGAGATGTGAAATACTGAGCATTTGCTTCGCCGATCGCATCAAAAATGTCACCTAACCTAGGTATTGGGTAATCCTGCGGTTTACAAATTTTGTTCAATTTCCTGTAGTCCACTGCAAATCTGAATTCATCTGAATTTGCTTTACGCACTAAAACTACAGGCGAGTGCCAGTTTGAATTGGTTTCCTCGATTTGATTTGCCCTTAACATTTCATCTGTTAATTCTTTAGTTTTACGTCTCATTTCTGGCGTTTGTTTATAGAATGGTTGTTTCACAGGTGGAGAGTCTCCTGTAATCACCTTGTGACTCACTAAATGCGTTTGACCTAAATCATGTAAGCCTTCAGCAAAAATATCCGAGTTTTTATGTAAAAGATTTAAAAGTTTTTCTTTTTGACTTTCTGACAGATCAGAGTTTTCAAAGTTAAAGTCAAATTTCTTAGATTTAATATTTTCTTTAGAATCTGAGATTTGGCACTGTTCCCTTTCAGTTATTGTAAAGACATGTTTACTACTGATCTCTGAAGCAACTGCTAAGATCTTGTTGCCTTTAAGAGTCACAGGCTCCTCAGTAGGGTTAATTAACCGTAATGTAGCCTTTCTCTTTTGAATTTTAACAAGGCATTTAGCACCCATAATGTTTTGATTAGCTAAGCTACTTAAAGGCTCTAAAAGAACTTGCTCCTGAGAGTTTACTCTGGCAATTTTAACTGGTACTTCAGTTTCACAATTTGGGGGTATAGTTACTGATTTTATTGTTCTAGCGTACCCTGTGTTAGTAGTTAAATTGCAAACTTTTAAACTGTCTTGAATGTGGAGTAGTTTAGTTTTGTAGTTTATGTCTACATTATTACTTTCCATGAAATCATGCCCAAGTATCAAAGAATGATGCAGGTCCTTAATGATATAGAAGAGATAGCCTACAGTTAGCCCTCCAAAATTCACATCAAGACTTACAACACCATCTACAGCATGATGTGTACCACCTACACCTGTAATAGTTTTTATTAATGAATTTCTGATCTTAGACTTTACATTTGGGAAAGTTTTATCCAAAAATGTCCTACTCACACATGAAATGGAAGCACCTGTATCACAGAGAGCACTAGTTTTCCTACCATTAACTGAAACATTAACAGTGTTTTTGGTCATGTACGCTGTGAAGTTAGCGTTTACTTCAGCACTATTATCATCATTAAATTTAGTATCTTTTGAAAAGCTTACATTTTTAGTTAAGTTAGTTTTAGCACTTTTCAGGATGCCTTTGACTTTGTCTCTGTGCCCATCTACAGGAACGACTTTAGCGGTCTTGCAGACAGGCGCGAGTCCCTATTGGTTACGCCCTCTAGAACGGTCCCTTCTGTTTTGAGAAGAGCCCCTTCTGTCAAACAACTGAGTTCTTTGCCTATCATCCCAATTTTTTCTGTTTGACCTACAGAAGTCACCTAAATGATTTTTACGGCCACATTTATAACAAAATTTACCATTTGCCATACAATGAGCTAAAGAATAGCACCTACCTCCACATCTATGGCATGGTGGTTCACTGGAATTGCGGCTTGCTTGTTGCTGAGAGTCCATGGTCGTAGCAAGTTTGGCGACTGCTGCTGTTAGTACGTCAACTGAAGTCTCCAGTTTTGTTGGGATAGTCGTGACGTTCACTGATGGCTGTCGTAATTGGCCCATCCTGTCCACAAGTTTACGGACTTCATCCAGGGTTGTAGGGGCATGTGTTGAAATGGCAGTTCCGAGGGATCGCTCCATCCCGTGTAGTGCAATCTGGACCTTAACATTGTCAGGCACCTTATTTCTAATAGCTTCACTTTCTAAGCGATTCAAAAACATATCAACAGATTCATTTGGTAATTGTTTCATTGAATAGATTTCCAGATCAACTTGTCTACATTTTTCGTACTTTTCTGTTAGCTTAGTTTTTAAGTCATTGAGGTTAGCGGGTGCTGTAGTTAAGTTTTCAAACCATAATCGTGCATTTCCTTCTAAATGCCACGCTAACGTATTCATGGCCTTATTTCCATCAAGTCCAGTACATGCACAAAATTGTTCAAACCTGCGTAGATAGGAATTAATGTCCTGCGACCCATCACCATGGAAGGCATCAAGCTTAAACAATCCTGACATGATGGGTTCCTGCTGCTGCTGTTGGTTTTGTTGCTGCTGCAGGTTTGGCTGCTGTTGCTGTTGGTTTTGCTGCTGTTGGTTTGGCTGCTGTTCCTGTTGGTTTGGCTGCTGCTGTTGTTGGTTTGGCTGGCTGTTGTTGGTTTGGCTGCTGCTGTTGTTGCTGCTCTTGGTTTTGCTGTGCTGCTGCCCGAAGGTTATAATTCGATGGCTTGGATGTCAGTGGCATTACTTATCTCGCTTGGCATATGTAAGAGGTTGGGGTCTTTCCGTACCCACCACGTATTCTGCTCCTGAATTGGGGCAGAGTGTTTTAATGGGGAATATCTATAAAAATATAATAAGAAAGATTATATCCTCTTTTTCCAGCTTTAATGCACTAAGTCATAAAAGTATAAGGCAGAATGATCATACATAATACAACAAAGTTGTTTTTTTTTTGCTTATAACAAGTGTGAATATATCAAATAAAATTAAAAATTGTTTTATTTGAGATCATGAAAGATTTGTAAGATTTCCACAGAGTAACTCTTTTTGGATATATTAAGAATCCTAAGCAAAATTTCAGATATCTAAATATCCTCAGTAAAATTCCGGATATCTAAGAATCCTCAGCAAAATCTCGGATATCTTAGAATCCTCAGCAAAATTTCGGATATCTAAGAATCCTCGGCAAAACCTGAAGTTTACGATTACTATAGACAGACTTTTTGACATTAACTCTAAACCGTCCAAAATTTTAACGAACAATTTCTAACATAACTAGCAAATTAATTAGAACTGTAAGTTATTAAACCATAGTCAATTTTTATAATATTTAAAAAACAGATGAATTTCTTAACCATAATTCTAAACTAAAATGTTATATACAGAAACAAACACAAAAAATATCACTTACCTATAAAAATATAATAAGAAAGATTATATCCTCTTTTTCCAGCTTTAATGCACTAAGTCATAAAAGTATAAGGCAGAATGATACTGCCTGCTGGAAAAGGGATATTTTAAGGGGTTCTCTCACTGTCCATTGGTCAACATTCCTTGACCAATTGAAACTTAGCATTTCTGGTGAGGCGGGACTGAAAAATCCTTGTTTATGGCTTCAAGAAGTGTGAAATACCTTACATAATTTTTTAATCTAAGTCATCTTACTTAACTGCTAAAGTTTTTATAACAATTGTACTTAAAAGATGTTAGAAGGGTACTTTCTTTGTATCCCTTGATTGTTATCACACTTAAGCTGACTATGTAATTAAATGTCACTGGTTTGAGACAGTTTAAGTGAAATCAGGAACTAACTTATCAGATGCATAGCTTGTAGAACAAAGATACTAAAGAAATGGCTTTTAAGAGATTATTGAAGTTGGCTTGGGAAAGAATTTATTCCTAAAAGTGTTCAAAATTTTATATTAAGAAAAATAGAAAAATGCCTTTTCTGAAAATAGCCAGTCCAGCCAAAAGATAAATGAATAATAAAGCCACTAATAAATGAATAATAAAATTAATAAAAACACTGAATTTGTATAGCATAACATCTGCAAGGCACCAACTACCACTGGGGCTCATTCACAAACAAGTTTGTATATACTAGCAATTTACAAGCAATTTAACATTTGTAACAGAAACAGCAAAATAGCAAACACATAAAGCATACATATGCAAAAGGGCTAACTTCTTAAGCAAACAAAAAGATGCTTTCCTGTGCTGTGATAATTTAAATACATACTGATGATTATAAATTAACATATCATATTGGATAAAAAATATTAATCTTAGGTATTTAATTAACTTTACACACTAAGCATTTACAGTCCTGGCCATTCCAGGAGGATATCAGAGTTTTGAATTGGTTGAAGCTGGAGAAATTTCTAAAATTTTCTGGCAGTGAATTCCACAGCACAGGAGCAGCATATCTAAACGAATTCTTACCAAATTTTATAGAGTTTACTTGGGGTATCTTTAAAGTATTTGAATATCTAAAGTTGTATTTAGAATGTCTTTTTTGTATCAAGTCGGACAAAACTGGGGGAGAGATATCATTCAATAATTTAAAAGTCTCTATAGCCATTGTTCTCATGCGTCTAATATGTAAACTAGGTAAATTTACTTTAACAAGAAGATCTTTGTATGTCGAAGAGTAGTCATCATAGACAAAACTTAAGGCTCGTTCCTGATTTTTTTCAAATTTTCTTAGTGTTACTTTCAGAACAAAAATGCCAGCTCATTGGACAGAAATTGAAATTTCAGAGTATAAAAGTATGAAAAATGGTTATACGATACAGTTTACTCAGATTTCTGCCAATTCTTTTCAGTATATTCAATTGCCTAGCAGCATTTTACATATGTTACCTATGTGTATGTTAAAATATAATTGATAGTCTATATCTACTCCAAGCAGCTTTACAACCCATTCACAATTAATACTTGCAGACCCAATGTTGAATACTGGACTTTTGATAATGATTTCTTACCTACTGCAATTGCCTGAAATTTATCAGGGTTTGCCTGCATACAATTAAAATCAAACCATTCAATAAGAACTTTACTTTCTTGCTCTAAAACATTAACTACTTCATTGAAATCAGGCAAATAAAAAGAAAGAGTGTGGTCATCTGCATAGTTATGAAGTGTTCCTCTTTGAATAAAATGAAAAATTTCATTGATAAAAACATTAAAAAGAAGAGGACATAATATAGGGACCTATGGTACTCCTTTTTTAATATTTGCCCACGTACTTACTACATTTCCAATTTTTAATTTGTTGTTTTCTACCTGATAAATATGAACAGAGACGATTTGTTGAAGATTCTGATAGTCCATAGGCAGACAATTTACTCAGTAAATTATTGTGTGGTAAAGCTTTTGATAAATCCATTAGAACTGCAGCTAAAATTGCTATTGTCTAATACATACTTCAAGTCTTCCAAGAGTTTCAGTAAAGTAGTTTGGCAGTCATGACCCTTTCTAATACAATGCTCATGTCCCCTTCATGTTGATGATGTAAACAGAGTTTTATACGAATGTGTTGGCAACTGTATGGGTAAAGTTCTTCGGCACCGGGGACATAAATGAGTTTATTGTATATCAACATCATCACTTTTGGAATAAGTAAACTATCAATAAAAGTTTTTATAACGTAGTAAGCTGGTTTCATTAACATAGTTTAAAGATAGCTTCTATATAGAACACTGGTCTTTGAGCTAGAAGTCCGAGTCATAAATTTTACATGTCATCTTGTTATGATGAATATTTGTGCCACGTTATGTGAGCTGTAATACATTTATGAAAAGTTACAGACACAAAAAGTTTGATTTTATATTACTTGTTGTTACATTGACCTTCGAGCTGGCTATCATTTGAATCTAGCATGTGTCACATCGAATGGTAACATTCAATGACTGTGACAAGTAATTTGAAAATCCACTGAATCACCGAAAAGTTACTGACAATGAGAAAACAGTTATTTGAATCCCACTTTCCACCACAAAGGTTACTTCTCATCAAAAGTACATGATAAAAGCAATAGAACATTTACATTGAAAACCTCATGAAAAGATTTCTATAAAACAAGTTTGAAAGACATACTTTATTGGAACAAGTTACACAGATAAAGAGTGTTACAAACTTTCCAATATACTATACTTGTATTCCTACTTTATTATCAATTTTTGGTCGGGTACAAAAAGACAGACTGACTTACAGACCACAAACGTATATTTCCTAAAACCTGTTTTCCCTAAGACTAGATTATGAAGTTTTTTAAAAAAATATGTAGAACTATGCTCTATGCTCAGAGAATTGAAAAAAATGTGCCAGTAGATGATTAATCGAAATGCACGTTTCTAAACTTTAATATGCATAATGTCAATAACAATGGTGAGGGTTCAAAATATTTTTCAAATTAATATAAAGCAGGTTCTTAATGCATGACACATACTTCCTTTTCCCTAATTCTTGATATTTCTTCTCTGATTCTCCCAATTTGTGTCTGGAAATATGACTGCATATTTTGTACTATCCATGTGGCCATGTTACAATTCCTATGTAGCTCAGAAAATTCAACAAAAATATTTTGTTGTTGCAGTATTGACTGGACGCATATTTTCCAGAAGAGTACATCTTTCTTAACTTACATACGCATTATTAGTATGACATTAACAATTGTGAGATTTCAATGTTATTTGCAAATTAGTCTAAGGCAGGTTCTTCATGCATGATTCATAATTTTCGTTCTCCCTAATCCTTGATATTTCTTTTTCTCTGGTGTTCTAAATTTTTGTCTGGAAATATGATTGTACATTCTGTATGATACATTAAACAGTTGACCAATGCTTCAAACATTTGTGGCCCTTTGAATGAGCATCTGAAAGGAGGAAGTTTAGTCAATTTTACGCTAGTATAAATCTCACAGGTTTCATTTGCCCATTAAAATCACACATTTAAGAATACAAAATATAAAGTGTTATATCTTAGACTTATAACGATATCAGTCTGACAGATATTATTAAGAAAAAAAGTCATGCCTTTATTAAGAAGCGGTAAAACAGTACCCCGCACAAGTAATAAAGACTAAGACCTATGAATTTTAAGAGATGATATAAATTTGTCTTCATGTCTCCATGCATCTTCATTTTCCATTGACACTCTGCACATGATCACTTCATGCTGATGATGTATACTTAGCACCGTTAGAATTGTTTGAAACTGTGGGTACACAATGTACAAATGTATTTGTGATATTTCAAAGTAAAAGGCATAAGTCAAGAAAAAGTAACCTGAAATGGTGGTCTGGCAATATGTACATGCCTACGTTATGTTGATAATTTCATATCAACTTACATTTCAAGTGAATAAAAATCGTAGATGGAGAGGAATGCATTAGATACAAATATAATTGTTATATTTTAAAAAGGGGCATAACACCTCTAAAATAGGTAGAGGCCCTGAAATTTATGGTAATGATGTATAACAAGTTTCATGGGAATTGGATAGAAAGTAAGGGAGGAGCTAAATACAAGAAGGACAAAAGATACTGTAATATTTAACTATTAATATCCTCCAAAATAGGCCATAACTTTAGAAAAGAGTCATCAGATATAAAAATCACCTTAATTTCTGTATGTCTGCTGCCTGTCCATGAAGTATATCATGATTCACTGAATCTGATGGAATCTGTAGAAGGAGTTTTAATACGCAAGGTACCAATGCATCTGTGATACAATAAAAAAACAAGAGGGTCATGATAACCCGTGATCGCTCACCTGAGTAATTTGAGATACATGTTTTAAAAGTCAAACTGATGCTAGATTATTAAGAAAATTAGATTTCTAGGTCAAATTCATGGTCACTGAACGTCAGTATTAAGATCGGTGTGCAAAACTGTATATCGTCCGTTGAGAGCCAGACGGGCTCTTCAACGTTCTTCATCCATATGCTGATGAACCCCTCTGGCTCTCAATGGACGATATGTCATCCAAATTTCAGGGTTGTATCTTAAAATACAAGTAGGTCAGTAGGCCAAGGTCACAGTCAAGTGACCCCTTATTACTTGGGTTCATGAGGTAATTATAATTGAACAGTCTAGGAAATATGACCAGATAATTTTTCAAGTATTTTTTCTTATATAACTCATAAAACAAGTGACCTCGGGGCGAGGCTCTTTTCACCCCAGGGCCATGATTTGAACTATCTTGGTAGAGAACCACACGGCAATACTACATACCAAATATCAAAGTCCTAGGTATTGTGGTTTCATTCAAGAGGATTTTTAAGTTTTTTTCCTGTATAAGAATATGTAAAACTTGGATTCCCTTGGTGGGGCCTCTTTACATCCCAGTGTAATAATTTGAACAATCTTGGTAGAAGACCACAAGGCAATGCCATATAACAAATCTCAAATGCCTAGGTCTTGTGGTTTCAGACAAGAAGATTTTTAAAACATTTTCCTATATGTCTATGTAAACTTTGGGACCCCCGGGGCGGGCCTCCTTTAACCCCAGGCGCATAATTTGAAAATCTTAATGGAGGATCATTAGATGATGTCACATGCCAAATATCGAAGCTCTATGCTTGCGGTTTTAGACAAGAATATTTTTTAAGTTTTTCCTTTCGGTTTCAATGGCAACCAGAGTTCTGCATGGAATTCAATTCTTCGAACAATTTTTAGACAGCACACCCCTGTGAAAAATTGGCTTGATAGTTTAGGAGGAGATGCTGTTGAAAGGATAGTGTAGACGGACGACGGACGAAGACGGACGGTCAGCGATCCCAAAAGCTAACCCTGAGTACTTTATGATCAGGTGAGCTAAAATTTGAATATTAACTGAAGGTAAAGTAAATCAAACTTGATAGTTCTGACAGTACTTGCATGTCCACATTATGCTGATGTTGTGTACCGAGTTTCATTTGAATTGGATGGAAAATGTAGTTATTTAGTTTATACATGAAATAGTTTGATAAAAGCAGCACTAAGTTATCCTGTGCCTTTTCGAAGTCTACTGTTTTAAGTCTTGCCAAAGCTCCATAAGGCTGCACTGAGGGACACTGCAACTGAAATAAAAGACCAACATGCACTTTTATATATACATAAATCTTACTTTCACAATTACCTGTATCTTCTCTTTAAAATTCAATTGCTGACACTGTATATTTAGATAATTTTGAAAAATACATAAATCTAAAATCAATTATTATAGTTTGTTTAATAATATATGTCACATTATTTCAAACTTGACATCTACCTCCGTGGCGAGTGGTTAAGGTCGCTGACTTCAAATCACTTGCCTCATCGATGTGGGTTCGAGCTCATCGGGTTGAATTCTTCATGTGAGAATGCACCAGCTGGCTTAGGAAGGTCGGTGGTTCTACCAGGTGCCCGCTCGTGATGAAAAAGTGCACGGAGGGGCATTGGTCTTCTCCACCATCAAACTGGAAAGTCGCGTATGACTATGATTAAACCTAAAAATAAATAAAATAAATAACTGACATTTTTCTATATGAAAATTATGATGTAATATTGCAAAGTAAGTTTTCTTGTAATTATAGCATTCATATCCTATTATTTCCTTGGATCAATTTTACATCTCATCAGAAATATTACAGTATAAAAACTATGAGTATTAAAGGAAATTACTGCTGTTTTCAGAAAACCTCGCCGAATTGGCGTTTACATCAAACGCAAGTAGTAAATGACGTAGCTGTCGCTCTAGTTATCAGTGAGAGGGTAATTTAATCACGCTTGTAGTTTGCTCCGCCCAAAAATATATTTCTATTAACCACAATGGAAAAGGTTAGATACAAAAGTAAAATATTATGGTAGTTTATTTCAAGGTAATCCTGCATGATACATACATACATGTGCAAGTACACATACGCAGCATATACACTTACAACTATTAGGATTATACATTTGAACTGTCGAACATCGACATCGATGTATATAACGCTCGACGAATTGTAACAATGATAATTGTTTCAAACGCGGGCAATATGCTGTGTTTTCGATTTTTCCAAGTTCGACGCCGCGAATTGTCGACGTTGGACAAGCTTATGATAGGAAAACTATATCTATGATTTAAACTAACAAAATCACATGTGATTCTGATTAAACGCATATTGTAGTCAAATGGTACGATCGTTAAATACTACTATTTGCGACAGGCAATCTAACGGTAAATAAAGTATAAGAAAGATCGCCTTTTACAAACGCTGTGAACGTAGAGGTTCAATACTAGTATTTACTATCGCAGTTTTAAATAAAAAGATAAAATACTTTTATCGATATATTCTCTCAAACTGTAAAATACCAAGCCGAAGGATCGACATCGATGAGAATTTTATTGGAAAAATTTTCCATATGAAAAATTATACATTATTTCATCTGTCAATTTATTACTGCATACAGAAGACATGGGGTATGCGATGTCATGAATACTTTAGTCAAACGAAAAAAGTAGAAATAAAAATAAGGTATTAGTCGAACCCATCGCCTTAAATCAACTTGGGAGTTCTATGCCGACTTCTGGCTTTATTACAACTACAAACCTGTGGTACTTCTAGACTCCAAATTGCAGTATCCATTCATCGTGTGACCGCCCCCGTAGTCGAGTGGTTAGTCGCTGACTCAAAATCACTGTTACCTCTCACTGATTGGGTGTTTTGGTTCGAGCCTTATGTGAGAAAGTTGACAGTTTCCGGAGCACGGGAGTCTAGTACTGATTTACTGATTCTTCCCAGGAGCGACAGTTAGGTAAACTGTTCACACAACATAAAGGAAGAACTGTTAAAAAACGGGCGTTAAACCTAAGAAAATAAATAAATGAATTTCCGTCATGAGCAAGTTTCTTGGCAAAGAAACTTACTTAGTCATAAATCTCGAATAAAGTTTCAATTCGCTATAAAAGTCAAATGAAGGAGTCCAGCACTTAAGGCCTTTACCTTCATGTACAACGGCTACAGGACCGGAAGTTGAATTGTTTAAAAGTAGGACCTTACATGTTCAATGTACGAAAAAAATATTCCAGTTAAATCAAGCCTGTCTTCAGAATCGCATGTTTGCTAGATTCTCCAACACAGAAAACTATATATTTACCGTTAAACTTGAGTAATGTTAATAAAAAGGGCATTTATGTTTAAATCAAATATTTATTTTTAACATAAAAAGTGATGCCTATCAGGCTATGATTTAGTGACCGAGCGATAAAAATACATATGTTGTTTATAATTGTAATTTATAAAGTATTAACACATCTTTTGATCTTTATGAACCCGCTGACTTAATTTGCATTTTGCAGTGAGGCTAGAAGGGATTAAAGATTTCTTATCAAATTGTCACAAGGAAATAGATGGACATTGGTGACAGATAAAAATATATATACGTGAAAGAACTGAGATAATGCGGCGTTGATCAACAGCTATTTAAGGCAAAAAAAATAATGTTTAGTTTCTCAGGCCCAGCCGCATACGATATTGACCCACCGCATCTAATTTTTTATCAAGGAAAAATTGACGAAATCCGCGAAAAATGAAAATTCAACAAAAAAAAATGAGGACGAAAGAACGAAAATAAGTAAGTACGAATAAATCGTTAAGAACGGTTACTCTGTTCATCTTAGTTAATAGGCGTTTGGTGTTCTGTTTATTTAAGCGTACATTATACATTGATGAATCGTGCCAAAACGAAACTAGGAAATTTCGTGAATTTATTATATAGGTTACAGCAGACTAAATAGTTGTTCTTTATACTATATAGAATCGACATATTTCCAATGGCCGCAGCACACATCAGGACCCGTTTTAAATGCCTGTAACTTACATGTTCTTGAAGAATATTTCAGTGCTGAAAAAATCAAAAGGAAAGTGGGGGTCATGTTTGATGCAAGAAAAATATTTTCAGTCTAATACACAAACTACAAAATCAGCTGAAAACGAGACCCAAAACTGCAGTGGTGGTGTGTATGATCTAAGTATCCCAGACAACATCTGCAGTGTTATTATTTCATTATAAAAATGTTACCTACATGTCAACATGTCAAGCCTAGATCTGTCATGTGATTTTAGCAAAAAAAAAAAATGCAAAGAAAGTAAGGAAAATAGCTCTACAGAGAAAAAAACTGAGGCCTATTTGTATCCGCCATTATGCAACTACCATTTTTTCGCTCCATTTTCCTATTTATTGTCTGTACGCCTATAAGAAAAAACTTTTTTCTTTGACATTGTGCCAGTTTAATTTGAAATGTACAAGCAACATAAATGCATGAAAAAATAAAGGTTTAGCTTGTTTTCCACAGTTTCTAAGGTTTTATGGCATTTTCAGTAACATAAGGCAGTGCGTCAGATTTTGGCAAAAATAGCTGTCGCGACATAACTTTCAAGCAGTTACCCTAACTGTAGCCTTGTTTTGTCCTGTTTTGTCATTTTTTTCTCTGATCTGCATAAAAAATACTCATTTAAACTGTTAAATATGTTCATTTTTATCTCTGATTGCCAGAAATTAGCCATCTTTAGGCTATAAATATGCTGTTTTTGAAAAGAAATACACCAAAACAGTGAAAATGTGATATTTTGGGGTTTTATCCCCATTTACCTTCACAAACTGTCATGGTGTTACTATTCCAGTTTCTTTTAATAGATCAATTGTCACGTACTGTGACAATGTGAGCTTTTGTGGTCATACTTTGTCTGTCGTCAGTTTCGACTGGTGTCCATGCTTCAACAATTTTTTTGTTTAATATATATAGTAGTTTTCTCAGAATATATTGGGTGCCAAATGCAACCTTCAGAACAAGTACTGTTCTTATCAATTACTATCTACATAATTTCTTTAAGAGTGTTAAAAATGGATGTACATCACTGGATTCCATATTAAACGGGTAATATCGTTAATAAAATATAAAATAATAAAAAAAAAAAAAAAATCCGCACTGCCTCATTAAATTTTGCAAAAAGTGGCCTGAGAATCTAAACATTATTTTTTTGCCTATAGGGACAGTTTTACAAAGATAATGTAATCAGTCCGATTGTTTGGTACTCGCTGGTAGATGTCTCTATTCTGCACGTTTTGGTTAGAATTGTAAAAATGTTTGATTTGAGACTGATTCTGAGATACGGCTAAAAATGTAATATCATCTTCAAAAACCATAAATACATTGAATGACTGACTTGTTTTAAACAACTTAACAGGTAACCCCTACAAAATGCAATGTACGTCTTCGGCGGAGTTTATGTCAATGACGATTACAAAATTAGCCACTCACGATAAGAAAATCGATATTAGTCAGTGACAACCTGTGTATGATGCAAACATGGTATCGGCGCGGTTTTCTGAAAACAGCAGTAACACTGCCGTAGAAATTTCTATGGACTCTTGAGAAGATGTTCGTAAAGATGCCTCCTTTTCTGCGTATACTAGAATGCCAATAACGTGTCCTAAAATAGTTGAACGTCCTGTCGCGAAAATTCTAGAAACAGAATGAAACCAATATATGTAATATGTGCATTTCTTCTCTAGAGTGTGAAATGAAAAAAAAAAGAAACCTGCAGGGACCTGCAGGGAGGTCAGTTTCCATAATAACTTATATGGTGAACAAGTTAATTCATATAGCAATAATATAAATCCAAAATAGATACACATTTTTATCAAATAATGATAAAAAAATAATTATTATTACTATTAAAACTGGAGAATTGTACTACAGAATGCCTACGGATTTGACCGATAGTTTACGGCCACCAGGCACCAGTAAAAGATGATGTTGTGCAGGAAAATCAAATCTAAAACATGGCTTAGCATAAGGTTTTTCGCTATAATAACTGTGCCCGGATTCTTTTTTTCTATCTTTTGAATAGATTCCATATAATATGAGATACCCATTGAAAATAAATCGTTTGATGACCATGTTTTTCAATTATTTAGAATTATTTTCGTTTCGCTTTTTAGCTCACCTGAGCAATGCTCATGTGAGATATTGTGATAGCTCGATATCCGGCGTCCGTCGTCTGTCTGTCTGCCGTCTGTCAACATTTAGCTTGTGTATGCGATAAAGGCTATATTTTTCAATTGATCTTCATGAAATTTAGTCAAGCTAATAACCTTGATGAAATCTAGGTCAAGTTTTTGTATGAGTCATCTGGGGTCAAAAACTAGGTCACTAGGTCAAATCAAAAGAAGAAAACACTGTGTAGACGATAGAGGTTGTATTCTTGAATTGATTTACATCCAATTGGGTCAGAAAAATTGCCTTTATCAAGTCTAGGTCAAGTTTTAATATAGGTCATTTGGGCTCAAAAACTAGTTTATTAAGTCAAGTCAAATAAAAACCCCGGCTATTGATGAAATTAAATCAAAATGGTTGCATTGATGAAATCTAGGCCCCGTTTTAATATGGATTACATGGGGTAAAAAACTAGGTCACTAGGTCAGATCAAAGAAAAACATTGTGTATGCAAACGGAACCGCATTTTATACCGGATCTTCATGAAATTTGAAGAGAATTTTTGTCAAGATGAAATATAGGTCAGTTTGGAATATGGGTCATCTGAGGTAAAAAACTAGGTCACCCGGTCAAATTAAATAAAAACACTTTGTACGCAATAAGGGCTACATTATACACTGGATATTCAGTAAATTTTATTAGGATGGCTTGATGAAATCTGGGTCAGGTTAGAATAGGGGTAATCTTTTGGTCAAAAACTAGGTCGCAAGGTCAAATAAAATAAAGTTGTACATGCAATAAGGACTGCATTTTATACTGGATCAGTGTTTGCCTTGATGACTTGTAGGTCAAGTTTGAATATGTCTCATGTTTGGTAAAAAGCTACGTCATCCTGTCAAATCAAAGGAAAAGCTTTATAACGCTTTAGAGGCCTCTTTATGACCATATTTTCATGAAATTTGGTCAAAAGGTTTATCTTGATTATCTTTGGCCCAATTTTGTATCGTGTTCATCTGGAGTCAATAACTATGTCACCTGTTAAATTAAAGTATGCAAAAGGGGCTGCATTTTTCTTTTTAAGTGCTTGAAACTTTATCAGAATGTTTATCGTCTCGGATTATTTTTTATCTGGGTCACAGGGGGTTAAAAATGAGGTTACCAGGCTAATCAAAGAATGATCTTGTTGCCACTCTTGTGTCCACAATTTTACTCTATCTTCAAAAAACTTGGTCGGAATGTACTTGTTATCATAAAGACATGCATCATTTCGAATCTGGGTAACATAGTGCCAAAAAACTAGGTCACTAGGACAAATCAAAAGAAAAGATTGTATACATTCTAGAGGCCACCTTTTTGCTCCAACCTTTCCGAAACTTTATTAGAATGTTTTCTTTTTTAAATCTTAGAAAGCACGAATTTTGGTCATGTGAGGTCAAAAACTAGGTCTCTAGGTCAAATTAAAGAAAATAATTGACCACAGTTTTGGTCAAATTTTAATGAAAATTGGTTAGAATATTTGTTTTCGTGAAATCACTAGGTGAAACATGTTTACACTGTTATAATGTGTTTCTCAGGTAAGCGACCTAGGCCATCTTGGCCCTCTTGTTTTAATTAGTATTTGTTGTTCATTTCAAAGTTAGTAATGTTAAAATTATTTGTGATATTATGAGATTACAATGTATTTTTAGCAAAGTAGTTGATTACATGTGTTTCATCATACTGTTATTTGTTAGTTTTGTACAACTTTGTATGTAACATAAATACGACATGTTGTATGTCAAATATGAGGCAAAGAACACAACCATACAAACTAATAGCAGAAGACTGTAATGTGAAATGACAAGAGTTAAAAATCATAAATATTTTGCTATTTTAGATCTAAAGTCAGACCTAACGACATACTACAAAGAGATTTGCGGAACAATTCCGATATGTCCTTGTTTGGATGAAGTAGATGCCCCATTTATCAAAGTCTACATTCCACCATATCCATTGTATTCACAAGAAACCGACAAATTGAACCAACTGTCAAAACAAGGTAAAGGACAAGAAACTGAAACATCAGAGGGAATACCAGTGAATTCATTACAGATGGTATTTAACAAAGTGAGTGAGTTGGGTTTTAGGACGAATCGACACAAAGAGTCGAAAGAGTTCAAGAACATATACTTAACTGCAGAGCCTGGTCTAGGTAAAACGTCCTTTGTAAAATGGTTAGCTCTAAATTGGTGTCAAGCGCATAGTCCAGTAAAGAATGAATGTTGCTATTTTGACCAAAATGACGTAAATCAGATGAAAACGTTTGAATTTCTTTTTGTCATTTTTCTTAGAGAAACAGATGCAACTGAAAGTCATGTAGATTCTTTGATAACAAATAATGTCATTAGTGCTCTAGCAAGACAAAGTGCGTACACTCCTGAAGTTCTAGAAAAAGTTATGTTTAACGAAAAGTGTTTGATTATACTTGATGGACTTGATGAATGGGCCATGTCTGGCATACCTAAAAGGTCAACAAGAAAAGCATGCACATACGTAACAACATCTCGACCCTGGAGGTTTTGTGTGCTTCCCCTAGATTCAACCAAAATAGATCAGCATGTATGCATTGAGAAAGTAGAACAAGTCTGTTCAAAAAAGCTCATACCAAGAATATTGTCAATTTTTGAAGAAAGAGAATGTTTGAGGGATGATGCTCTGAACGCAGATAATGCATGTCAAATATTTAGATCAATGCTTGATGAGAAAAAGATAACTCAGTTTTATAATACACCTGTCATACTTGTACAACTGCTTTATCTGTGGAATATATCAAAAGAAATTGGTAACTCCCAAAGTGAAATTTACGGAGACATCGTCGATGCATTGTTTAGCATTGCTGAGAAAAAAGTTCAACTTCTGGATAAATTCAAATATCACAGGCCTTCAAATGTTACATACTTTAAAAGGTTTTTCTTTGAAGATTACTATGATTTGATGATTAAGCTTGGGAAATTGGCCTTTGAAACACTATTCTCTGAAAACAAGGGATCCTCTCTCGTGTTTGATGAAGCCGTGGCATTCAAATACCTTCCAGCCGATGAAAATGCTACTACTGATGTTGTCCTCTCTACATGTTTGCAGACAGGCTTACTGACAAAGCAGTTTGTGTACGTACGAGCGAGGAGGAAACAATATACTTACTCATTTTATCATAAAACAGTCCAGGAATTCTTAGCAGCTCTGTATATACAGTCAGAGTATTCAGATTATATCGGTGATGTAATAAAGAAAAGATGTAGTTCTGTTTCATGTATACTGGAGATGGAAACTGTGTTTATGTTTATGAGTAGCTTCCATCCAAGCATAGCAAGTGTGATTTTACAGTCATTGCAGAGTACAATAAATGAAGATGAGACAACCGGTATGTACAGATGCAAATACTTATGCTGGTTTAACAAAGAACATCGTCAGATGAAATCTATCCAAAATATGTTAGTTAGCTGTGTAACAGAGATTACAACGACTGGACATGGATGCCGGCATTTACCCCTAATTGATATAATAATTGATGACTCATGCAAAGAAGAATCCTACTCTGCTTCCTTGAAAAATCTCCTTAAATCAAATGCAAAGAAGATACAATCGCTAGTCGTTTCTTCTCGTCTTCTATTCACCCCAGACGTAATAAATTATTTCCGAAAGCATTTCGAATTATCAGAAGTGTGGTCTGTATGCAAACTGCAGATAGACGAAAGTTCTATTTCAAATGATTTGCATGATTTGATTGGTAGATTTGCGAAAAGTCTTAAATGTTTAGCCGTTTCAATTGATAGCAAGACTGCTTTTGTACCAGGTATGGTTGACCATTTTTTAGGACTGAAAACACAGAAACTTGAGACATTGTACTTATTTTCTCATGGAAACGTACACGACAGTATTTTAGAACAACTTATTCATTTCATTTCACATCAGACAATTCTAAAGGAAATATGTTTAGCAATAGAATTCAGTGTGAATAGATACACAACTTGCAATGTACATCAGCTTCATCTGTGTCAGCATGAACATTTACAGACACTTTCACTGCATAATGTACCCCTAACACATTTACAACTGAATGACTACTTACAGAAGCTTACACTGGAGAATGTACCACTAACACACTTACAACTAAATGACCACTTAAGAGAGCTTACGCTAGACAATATACCACTTACAAACCTACAACTGAAAGACAATTTAAAGCAGCTCACACTGGATAATGTACCACTAACAGAGTTGCAGCTGGTTGACAACTTAAAGGAGCTAAGACTGACGAAAGTACCACTAACACATCTACAGCCGAATGACCACTTAAAGCAGCTCACACTGCATGATAAACCAATAACAGACTTACAACTGCATGGCCACTTACAGGAGCTTACACTGCAAGATGTACCACTAATACAGTTTCAGATGATTGACCACTTACGGAAGCTTACACTTTTAAACGTACCACTAACACAGTTACAACTGAATGACACCTTAAAGGACCTTACATTGAGGACAGTACCACTAACAATGTTACAACTGAATGACTACTTACAGATGCTTGACCTGCGTGATGTACCATTATCACAGTTACAGTTGACGCACAACTTTCAGGAGATTAACCTGTATGATGTACCAATAAAACAGTTAGAACTAGGTGACAACTTAAAGAGGCTTACACTGACGAATGTACCACTAACACAGTTACAGCTGAATGACCATTTAAAGGAGCTCAGCCTTGATGATATACCACTAACACAGTTACAGCTGAATGACCATTTAAAGAAGCTCAGCCTTGATGATATACCACTAACACAGTTACAGCTGAATGACCATTTAAAGGAGCTCCGCCTTAATGATATACCACTAACACAGTTACAGCTGAATGACCATTTAAAGGAGCTCAGCCTTAATGATATACCACTAACACAGTTACAGCTGGGTGACAACTTACAGAAGCTTATACTGTATGATGTACCACTTACACAGTTGCAGCTGAATGACAACTTAAATCAGATTTCACTGTCGGATGTACCATTAACAAAGTTACAACTGGGTGACAACTTACAGTGGCTTAATCTGAAGAATAAACCACTAGCACAGTCACAGCTGAATGACAACTTAAATCAGATTTCACTGTCGGATGTACCATTAACACAGTTACAACTGGGTGACAACTTACAGGAGCTTTCACTGGAGAATGTACCACTAACACAGTTACAGCTGAATGACCATTTAAAGGAGCTCAGCCTTGATGATATACCACTAACACAGTTACAGCTGAATGACCATTTAAATGAGCTCAGACTTGATAATATACCACTAACACAGTTACAGCTGAATGACCATTTAAAAGAGCTCAGCCTTTATGATATACCACTAACACAGTTACAGCTGAATGACCATTTAAAGGAGCTCAGCCTTGATGATATACCACTAACACAGTTACAGCTGAATGACCATTTAAATGAGCTCAGACTTGATCATATACCACTAACACAGTTACAGCTGAATGACCATTTAAAGGAGCTCAGCCTTGATGATATACCACTAACACAGTTGCAGCTGAATGACAACTTAAATCAGATTTCACTGTCGGATGTACCATTAACAAAGTTACAACTGGGTGACAACTTACAGCGGCTTAATCTGAGGAATATACCACTAGCACAGTTACGGCTGAATGACAGCTTAACAGAAGTTTGGCTGTATGATGTACCATTAACACAGTTACAACTGGGTGACAACTTACAGGACCTTTCACTGGAGAATGTACCACTAACACAGTTACAGCTGAATGATCATTTAAAGGAGCTCAGCCTTGATGATATACCACTAACACAGTTACAGCTGAATGACCATTTAAAGGAGCTCAGCCTTGACGATATACCACTAACACAGTTACAGCTGGGTGACAACTTACAGATGCTTAGACTGTATGATGTACCACTTACACAGTTACAGCTGGGTGACAACTTACAGGAGCTTTTACTGTATGATGTACCACTAACAAAGTTACAACTGGGTGACAACTTACAGCGGCTTAATCTGAGGTATATACCACTAGCACAGTTACAGCTGAATGACCATTTAAAAAAGCTCAGCCTTGGTAATATATCACTAACACAGTTACAGCTGAATGACCATTTAAAAGAGCTCAGCCTTTATGATATACCACTAACACAGTTACAGCTGAATGATCATTTAAAGAAGCTCAGTCTTGATGATATACCACTAACACAGTTACAGCTGAATGACCATTTAAAGGAGCTCAGCCTTGATGATATACCACTAATACAGTTACAGCTGAATGACCATTTAAAGGAGCTCAGCCTTGGTGATATACCACTAACACAGTTGCAGCTGAATGACAACTTAAATCAGGTTTCACTGTCAGATGTACCATTAACACAGTTACAACTGTGTGACAACTTACAGGAGCTTAGTCTTATGAATATACCACTAGCACATCTACATCTAAATGACCACATAAAGGAGCTTATTCTGGAGAAAATACCAGTAACACATCTTCATTTGAATGACAGCTTAAAGAATGTTTCACTGAATGAGGTACCATTAACACAGTTACAACTGGGTGACCACTTACAGGAGCTTCAACTGCATGATGTACCATTAACACAGTTACAACTGGGTGACCACTTACAGAAGCTTTCACTGGAGAAAGTACCATTAACACAGCTACAGCTGAATGACCATTTAAAGCAGCTCAGACTTGATGAAGTACCACTAACACAGTTACAGCTGGGTGACAACTTACGGGAGCTTACACTGAATAAAGTAACAGTAACAAAGTTAGAGCTGCGTGACAATTTAATGCGGCTTACACTAAATGTTGTGCAACTGACACAGTTACATCTGGTCGAACGCTTACAGAAGCTTACACTAGAGAAAGTACCACTAACACATTTACAACTGAATGACTACTTACAGGAGCTTACACTGGATGATGTACCACTAACACATTTACACCTGAATGATCACTTAAAGCAGGTAACATTGCATGCTGTGCCACTAACACAGTTACAGCTTGGTGACCGTCTACAGAGGCTTACGCTGGAAGAAATACCACTAACATATTTACAACTTAATGAAACCTTAAAGGATCTTACATTGAAGAAAGTACCCCTAACACAGTTACAACTGAATGACCATTTAAAGGAGCTTAATCTGATAAATATACCACTAGCACAGTTACAGCTGAATGACCATTTAAAAAAGCTCAGCCTTGGTAATATATCACTAACACAGTTACAGCTGAATGACCATTTAAAAGAGCTCAGCCTTTATGATATACCACTAACACAGTTACAGCTGAATGATCATTTAAAGAAGCTCAGTCTTGATGATATACCACTAACACAGTTACAGCTGAATGACCATTTAAAGGAGCTCAGCCTTGATGATATACCACTAATACAGTTACAGCTGAATGACCATTTAAAGGAGCTCAGCCTTGGTGATATACCACTAACACAGTTGCAGCTGAATGACAACTTAAATCAGGTTTCACTGTCAGATGTACCATTAACACAGTTACAACTGAGTGACCACTTACAGGAGCTTAATCTGATAAATATACCACTAGCACATTTACATCTAAATGACCACATAAAGGCGCTCATCCTTGACAAAATACCAGTAACACATCTTCATTTGAATGACAGCTTAAAGAATGTTTCACTGAATGAGGTACCATTAACACAGTTACAACTGGGTGACCACTTACAGGAGCTTCAACTGCATGATGTACCATTAACACAGTTACAACTGGGTGACCACTTACAGAAGCTTTCACTGGAGAAAGTACCATTAACACAGCTACAGCTGAATGACCATTTAAAGCAGCTCAGACTTGATGAAGTACCACTAACACAGTTACAGCTGGGTGACAACTTACAGGAGCTTACACTGAATAAAGTAACAGTAACAAAGTTAGAGCTGCGTGACAATTTAATGCGGCTTACACTAAATGTTGTGCAATTGACACAGTTGCATCTGGTCGAACGCTTACAGAAGCTTACACTAGAGAAAGTACCACTAACACATTTACAACTGAATGACTACTTACAGGAGCTTACACTGGATGATGTACCACTAACACATTTACAGCTGAATGATCACTTAAAGCAGGTAACATTGCATGCTGTGCCAATAACACAGTTACAGCTTGATGACCACCTACAGTGGCTTACGCTGAAAAAAATACCACTAACATATTTACAACTTAATGAAACCTTAAAGGATCTTACATTGCAGAAAGTACCCCTAACACAGTTACAACTGAATGACCACTTACAGGAGCTGACACTGGCAAATGTACCTCTAGCACATTTACAACTTAATGAAACCTTAAAGGACCTCATATTGAAAAAAGTACCACTAAATCAGTTACAACTGAATGACAACTTACAGAAGGTTAAACTGGCAAATGTACCTCTAGCACATTTACAACTTAATGAAACCTTAAAGGACCTTACATTGAAGAAAGTACCACTAAATCAGTTACAACTGAATGACAACTTACATACTCTTCTACTGTATACTGTACCACTAACACAGTTACGGCTGAATGGCCACTTAAAAGAGCTTACACTTGATGATGTACCACTGAAACACTTACGACTGGGTAATCGTTTAAGGAAGCTTACACTGGTTGATGTACCACTAACACAGTTACAGCTGAATGACCACTTACAACAGCTTACACTGAAGAAAATACCAATAACATATTTATTCCTTATTGACCACTTAAAGCATCTTACACTGAATGGTGTACCACTAGCACAGGTACAACTAAATGACCATTTAAAGCTGGTTTCACTGCATGAAGTACCACTAACACAGTTACAGCTGGGTGATCACGTACAGAAGCTTACACTAAAAGATGTGCCACTTACACTTTTACAGTTGAATGACAAATTAAAGGACCTTACACTGGAGAATGCATCACTACCTTATTTACAGCTAGGTAACCACTTACAGAAACTGGCTATGAAGAAAGTTGCATTACCAAATTTACAGCTGAACGACCACTTAAATGAGCTGACACTAGAGGAAGTAACACTAACACATTTACAACTGGGAGATCATTTACAAAAGCTGACACTGAAGAAATTATCTCTCACACATTTACAGTCAAATGACCACTTACAGACGCTTACGCTGAAGAATATACCAACTATGCATTTACAACTGGATGACCATATCTCACATATTAGAAATATGCACCTAATATCGATTTCATTGTCAAACAGTACATGTAACATACTCTTAGATAAAATAATGAACTGTGAGTCATTGAAGATTGAAGATGTCACTCTAAAAGATACCAATCAGACAGAGCACCAGGACACAGAACGAATTGACATTTTACAAGTTAAAGGTCAACATTTTACGTCTAATAGGAAATCATTTGAACTACAGAGTTTAAACATGAATAGCAAAGTTTTGCAAAAACTTGTGGATACACTTCTTAAAAGTGAGCATTCTGCAACAGTGTCACTATCTAACGTTACTGTGGAAGACGTTACCAGTACAGAGCAGCAGGAGATAGTAAATCAGGACAATACATCAGTACTTGCACTAAGCGGGCATAGTTTTACACATGGTAAGAAAGAGTTTAAATTAAATGATGTTATAATATCAAACAGGACATTCAAGCAGTTTGTGGATACGGTGCAAGAATGTCGGTATCCAGTCATAGTAGAGCTGTGTTCGTGGAACGGTGGTGTAAGCCTTTACTATAGGAAGGGGATAGAATATGTCAGGTCTCTATCGTCATTCACAATCGTAGTAGATGGTAAAGATTGTTTTAGTTTCAAAAAGATTAATTTAAACATTCACGGTAATATTTCATGAGGTCATCGTGGTTTATTTGCAAAAGAATATTTTCAAGGGTGACCAAAACACAGGAAATAATGAGGTAGTCCTGTGGGAATGTTTTATGACAGATTTTTTGTTAAAAGATGAAGATGGGTAATTCCAACTTTTTCCCATTCCAAGGCACATTGGAGGCATTAAAGATACTATAATAGAACATTCGTAGTACCACTTTCAAAATGGTTGATCAATGCATCTTCTAATGTTCAACACGAAGCAACTTGCGGTTTTGGTGAAATATTGCAAAGTTTTCGTAATTTTAGGGTCATTTTCAAAAAGTCTTATAGAGAACTATTTGGTTTACACCCGAATCTCACTGACTGTTAATAGACTGTTTTTGGTATTTAAAAAACGTTTGACACACTTGAATTATTTCATGATGAATATTTTCTGTTTTATGTCATTTTTGCTGTGTGTATCTTGTGATATATAGGAATTTCTGCATAACAAAATTATTGTAAATTATGTATTACATATTATAAAACGTTCTTAGAAATATCTTGTCTAAAATAAGAGTTATTTAGAGGAATAGTGTGTTACACTTCAAAGCGGTTCAGTGTATACATATTGTGTAAGACTTTTCTGCAGAAAAAGTGTATGTTGTATATATTTCTGCTATAATTGCGTCTCTACGTTTGCAAAACGGTGTTATACATGTTTAAATGTTATTGTGAAGAGAAATGAAAACAAGAATATTTCAGTTGTGCCTTGATTAATACAATGTATGTCAGTAGAGTGAAAACAGAATAATGTTGTTTTTTTCCTTGGACATAATAAAATAGGAAGTAAGTACGTGGGAGCATTCGAATGACATTGACAAAACTAAAAGAGTTAGAAAGCAGCATCTGAAACATAAGGAAAAGGCTAAAATCCATTTGATGCTGTCATGTATTTAATTGAAAGATATTTTGACAATGAATTTTAAACTAAGTTTAATAAGTTAGAAGATTATGTTGATAAAGTATAGACACTTCATCCGACCAGATGTTTTAATAAATGAATATTGTATAAGAGATAAACATTATTAGCACGTTATTCGTATCATATCAAATAAAATACTGGATTCTTGTTTTTGCCGACATACTGGTCTAAGTGTATGTTCCGATGGCCCAAATAATTTTAAGACAATATTGTAATAAATGGTAAACTGTTTACTACAGTTAATAACTTATCAGCTTAACTTAAAATATTGGGCAAAATTGTTTCATTTTTATGAGGAACATGCTGGGTAAAGATGTCATTTAAGCACATATGACAATATTTTGACATGCCATTGATTGATATTGCTTATGGTTAATACGTGTAAAGCGCTTTACACAGAAGCTTGGGACTACATGGTGAACAACAAGTTAAACTATAACATGCTTAGTTAGAAATATGAGACAATGTCTTTTGTGTGTAAAATCAATAATAATGCGCGTACATAGCGTTAAGGTAGCTCCGCACGTTTGTTTAGCTGTAAGTGACGGCTTTACGTTGTTTATCTGGAAAACCCAGAAATGGTAACTATAGATGTTCCCGTGAATCTATCATTTCAGTGTATTAAGTGTTAAGATGTCAACTGTACTGTCTTTCTTAAGCTTAATGTTGACTACAGGTGGGTTTGACGTTAATTATTTAACATAATAGTATAAAATAAGAAAAACTATAAAACCTTCAAATGATTGTGTATGTTTTGTTTGTTGGATGTTTCCTAACATACTTTTGTAATTTATACGTTTGTTAATTGTATACATACACTTTTATTCATTTTTACTGAATATTTATACATGTATTGTCTGTTAATACGCAATGTTCTTTTTATATTTGTTAATAAGTAATTTACAACTGTGAACAGTTTTGTTAAAATACGCATCGTGGAACTTTTCTATACTCAAACATATGATACAAATAGAAGCAAATTTTGAACAATTGACCGGAGAACCAATATTTTCAAATATGTCTAACTACCAATATAGCACACGACACTATCCTTTTTATAAGCTAAATTTCCATCGGATACAAAATCATGCCATGAAAAATCTATTTGATTAAGTCTACATTGTAGAACAATATTTGGTTCAAACGTACAGGACTTTTTAAAGAATCGAAACTCTTGTTTTTACCGGGATTAGTCAAGGAAATTTTCTGACTCCTCTCCTTGTTCTGAACATTATTGGACAGATGAATGTATAGACATTTCATTTACTAAACCTTCTCCTGTGATAGTTTCCTTTTAGCTGAATCATCTGATTATTTCTTAATGTTTTTGATATTTTGGTTAATTCTGTTTGCATTTACTGGACAAAATATCATAAAATCTGTTTTGGGCTTATTCACTGATTTATGCACAATAAAATTGTTAATAAAGCAAATACGGCTTCAACATGTCAAGGTCAAATAGCAATTTTTAAACTAATAACGCTCTGTTTGAAAATTAAAGGTATTTGGTAAGTTAGATACATGAAATTTTCAAATAAAGAGTACTTACATGTACACTGTATTAGGAAAATACTGTTTTATAATAAATGTTTAACGTAGTACACAAAACTGGTTTTGTATATGGAGTCTAATGTTAGCACAGAAGAATTTCTATATATTCCTGAAGATATGGCTTAGGATTTAACGAAGAAGGCTAAAAGAAACGCTACTTTTTCTTTTCGTTATCTTTAATAGTTTTTTTCAAGTTAAGTATACCAAATTTGCACCAGATAGAGATTAATGATAGAGATTCATGATGTATACCAAAGCAGATTTTACATTATCCCAAATTTCAGACGTCAAAGCAACGTACTAAATATGTCTAAATTAGACATTTTACTGTTTTATATCGTCTGTACTTGATTGTTAAATAGAGTCGTGTAAAGGAATCCAAAATTGTAAGAAAGTGTTCAGACGTCACTAAATTTATGAGTATTAAATAATAGTGACTTAACTGGAAACAGCTGCAAAAGAGTCTTCTATTCACAAATATCAATTGATTTTCTATCAGTTGTATTGTACGAAATTTATGAACATATATGAACATAAGTTTTAATCACTCTGGTATATTCAAGCAGACCAAGCAAAATTTCATGAAAACTAAAAATGAAGGTTTCAATTGATTTAAAAGATTGCTTTAAAATGTTTATTTCGGGAAACAGCTTTTTTAAAAAAAACAACATTATTTTTCTAGTTAAAGAGAGATAGATTGTTGTGCGGAAATGAGCATATAATTAATGTGTAAATTGAGCATGTTTGTCCTAAACTTTTTAACTAGATGTGATGTAATACATTTTTGTATTCTAGTCACAAGTGTCTTTTTATGTTCATTTTGTTATATATAAAGTAAATTTTGTAACAACATGTCATTAATTGTTTATGAAATCATGTTGTACCTTATGGGTCATGTCAGACAGTTTAACAAATACAGCACATTTTATCATTAAGTCTTTTAATTTTAATTTTACGTTATGTAACATGATGTTTAGTATCTTGGAATTTGTATATATTTACAAACCCAACATGTATGAATATGATAGTCATTGTCTAATGATATAATTAATGTACTCCGAAGTGAATATTATAATGGACATTAAATCCATTACTGTGAGATGCTGAAGAATTCGATGAAATATAATATGTAGCATTAAGATATCAATCTTAGCGATAAACACTGTATTTCATAACATTTGGTCTTGCTTTCTGTTTTCCACAAAGTTCATTACTTGGTCATATTTAAAGGTCTACAAAACTAAAAGTTGGAAAACATCAGAAACAATACTAGTCACTTCCACTGCAGAAAATATATTATTAAAAACTGATTGTGTTAACATGCCGCACCATACTCCTCATTTTGCACACTAACAAATTTTCTGATTGATATAAAATGTGCATTTTCTAAAAGAATACAAATCCCTGTATTCCAATGAAATGTGATACGGAAAAATAAGCAATGGTTGATAGTTGCTTTGAGTAAGTGGAAAGTAGGTGTCAGTTGTTGTTTGCCCGATGCCCTATTTGGTTAGCTTTGAATTATGAAATAGATTGTAGGAATAGCTTTCGAAGTTTGCTGTGACACACAGCCAGTTGTCGGAACTTGCAAATTGTGGACTATCTGAAATAGGAACCATCCTTGCCAGCGATTTCTCTCAAATGCGTCGGATATGATAGAGGATATGAGTGCTCTGGACAAAATACAATTGTCTCACTTCTTAATGTGATATATTCTTATTCACTCAAGACAAACATTTTTTGTTGTTTTATTTTATGCTTATATACTTTGAAATACTGAGCCCGCCTGCTTAGCTCAGAAGGGAGAGCGTTGGTCTACGGATCACGGGGTCGCGAGTTCGATCCCCGGGTGGGGCGTATTTTCTCCTTGACGATTTGATAAAAGACATTGTGTCTGAAATCATTCGTCTTCCAACACTGATAATTCATGTGGGGAAATTGGCAGTTACTTGCGGATAACAGGTTTGTACTGGTACAGAATCCAGGAACACTGGTTAGGTTAACTGCCCGCCGTTACATGACTGAAATACTTAGTACTGTTGGAAAACGGCGTTAAACCCAAAACAAATAAACAAACAAACATTTTTACCAATTTTAATTTGGGCACGGGGAAAGAACGCACGTAAACGGTGACGATGCAAAGACGCACACAGCATACATTCCTATTTTGTTTGATTAGATTTAGCATAACGTTATAATATACTTCTCAAGTAGCGTTTTATAATCGAGTAAATATGCTGTACAAAACAAAGTGCCATTTACTTACCATTTATGCGAAAAACTAAAACCAGTGTTCAAATAGAACAGCAAAGCTATATCTCTCACTTTCTGGAGGATTTAATGTCACACTGACACAATTATGGGTCATATGACAATTTTCCAACTCTTGATGGTAGACGAAGACCTAACTAAGGTACCTCTCCTGTGTTATATCATCACGCCTTTAACGTCACAACGACACAATTATCGGTCATATGGCGATGTTCCAGCTCTTGATGGTAGATGAAGACCTAAGGTACCCCTCCAGGCGTTATATCATCACGCCGCCTTTAACGTCACAACGACACAATTATCGGTCGTATGGCGATGTTCTAGCTTTTGATGGTAGATGAAGACCTAAGGTACCCCTCCAGGCGTTATATCATAATGCATTCAACGTCACAACGACGCTTATTAGTCGTGTGGCGATATTTCAGCTTTTGTTATTTGAGGAAGATCCAAGGTACCTCTCCAAGCATTATATCACCACGGGTGGTTACCTGGATAGAACGATCTAAAAGGTGGCTGGATAGCTTCTTCAAAGGAATTATTCTACGTACCAAGCGAGACCAGCACCTACATTGGATTGGGGCAAGTGATTCGAATTCAGCGGATATATCACTCGCAGTGAATGATATGTAATGAATGATATGGATTATGCCTCACTGATACACGCAGTATTTTATAATTTGACGTAAAATAAAGCATTTAGTTGATGCGGATCTGTTTGTCCACAGGAATATTTGCGTGATATCCGTTAGACTTAGCAAGATGACAGTCTCTTAATGCATCAATATGTCATGTTCAGTTTAGTCAGTTTTGACTTTCTGTCATAAAATGCTTACATTTTGTATTTTCTTTCTAAAACAGAATTGGCAATGTACCCTTACCTCTGATAAGAGAAATGATTTATTAAATCAAAGTTATATCTGCATATACGCAAAACATTTATATATACGAGACTATGTGCATTATGTTTATGCATCAAAGAACTGTTTTGCAAATTTCACAATGATGCATATTTTAAGTTGATATGGAAGGAAATAAGGACATTCGTCTGCATCAAGGTGTTGCAAGTTTTAGTTTAATACCAAAGCATATAATTCAACTAAAGTATGCGTATTTTGACAAAATAGGTCATAACTAATTTTTATGTACAGATATATATACCGTACTGAAGTAAACAAATAGTTAACATTAACTCAATGTCTCTACGGTTTAAACACTATTGAACATTGAAAACTGAAATGTCTAAATACTTGTGAGTGAAATAAAGAAAATAATAGGGAACTTCTACTGGAATTATCTGGATGCATTTGACAGCTTTACATTAATTAGTCCTGTCCATATAATTGTTATCTTGCAACATTACACTCGATTACAGGAAAAGTTCTTTCTTTTAAGACTTGTTGACAAATGTTGCATACACACCTTTTATTAAGGTAATTTCAGTAACTTCATCAAGAATGCTTAAAATAATATGTAATTTAATGTTCATTACAGTGCGTTACATCCCCAACATAAAATCTGCAATTATAAGAAACTATCCCCCTTTTAAATGCGTTTTTGTAACTGCAGAACAAGTTTACCCATAAAATGTTTCAAAATATCAAGTGACAGCAAAAAATATGACAATAATGCATTTTTAATCTACTTGCTCTTTTGATGTGTTCACTACCGTTCATTTGTAGAAAATCCCTTGATAAAATGAATGGAATCTATGAACCAAAACGACAACAAATATAACAACACCACGTTGCCTTTTCAAATAAAAATTGAGTTTCTTCCTAAGAGAAGGATATTTCATGATGAATGTTGCATTTTAGCTGAAGCGTCTGAGCCAAAAGCTGGTGCAAATTTCAATATGTGAACACTTGAATGATCAAATTATCTGCATATATATGATTTATCATATAGACGTGTATTCTATAATATGCAATTTCGTGCAAAACATCAAAGCATCCACGTGTAATATCTGGGAATCGCTCCAATATTGGAACAATCACGTTTCTCTTGGGTGTATATAAAGTAAAAAGCCACTAAATATAAAACAATTATTTGTTTCAATTAAAGGATGGCCAGTTCAAAGCGTATTTATTCATTTTAAAGAATATCACTTGTGTCCATAGCCATCTTTTTATGACAGATGAGAAAGAAAATAGAAGTATGAGAATTATATAAGTGAAATGCCAGTCAGTGGACGTCTACGATGCTACAGGAGATCTGTGTTACCTTTCGTTAATACATCTGTCTGTTTCGATATATACAACTTGAACTTGTCAAAATATAAATACCGTGAAAACACCTTTTGAAGAATGCATTTATTTACTAATAAAATTGGATCATCATTTGAAATCCGAAGAAATGCATAACTAATATATAAGCTAATATTTTCATTGTTGTTTATTCCTAATGATCAATACACTAAATAATGTACAAAAAATATTTCTAAACCTCACTTTTCTACAAAGCGGTCTTCCTCCACAATAAAAGCCCAGAAAGTCGCTGTTTTACCTATAATTGTGTCGGTGTAATGTAAACCTGATAAAGACAAAACAAATAAATCTGCAAAAGTCCAGTTCAAATTTATAATTATAATTTGACTAAATACACATAGCTTCACGTTGTATCTGAAGCTGCAGTCACTGTTCAATATAATATTGAAACAACCATTTAAAAAAACTGGAGACGTGTCTTTGACAATCCAATATGCATACTGTAGTGAACATAATCACTATTCATCTATAAGGTTTACTGATGTCGGAAAAGCTAAGAAACATGCTAAGAGCATATATTATGTTCTTAGCCGCTTTAATTTAATGACGCAAAAATATGGATAGTTTGTAGCGAACTTGTGCTGAGTCATTAATTATACACGCATGTTTATCCCTGCATGGAATGCTGGTGCGCCATGCTAACTGCCAAATGCTAAGTGTCAAATAGTTGATGCAAAATTCTATTTGTGAAATACCAGGTAGTTAATATCAGATATTGCCTGTCAAACGGTAATAGTCGAACGATAAATTCTAATTGTAAAAGCTACACGCGTACAGTTTGTTCGAACTTTTTCAACATGTTCATTTCCACCTGGTTTCGCAAAGAATATTTTTATGACACTGATAATGATGAAGTTGATGAAAATAAAAGTTAGATTTCGGTACAAATGCAAGAAAATGTAATTTTTGCATTATTTCAAAAGCGTTGCAATGGTTTACAACATTTTGCGCAATTTCTTTTGGATATCAAAGCATATTTAGCATAAATTTTATGTCAATAAGTCTCTTTGTTTTTCACCAATCATTTTCAGAGTACTCACTTTTATGGATTTTGAGAGAAAGTAGTTTTCGCCTGAAATATGTGGGTTACTCCACATCGAAATACGAAACAGTAAATGTCGTATGTTTACTGCTTAGTGCTTATTCAAATTACGAACTGAATAATTATATTAGTGGATGACTGCACCCTTTAAATATTTATTTGCCTTCTTTACATCTATCTCTGATATAAACATTTTAAAGTCGACATTTTGAGTCCAATGTTCTCCGTGGTCGATCGAACATGTTAGACTGGTAGAATATCATATGTCATCAGATAATTAAAGGTTACATTCATATGTTCAAGAGATAAAAACACCCATAAAAATTTTGACGATTAGCATATACGCATTTAATTAGGCATTTTGTACAAAATTACTGTCTCATAATGTCAACACTGTTTAACAAGTATTTAAAGCTTGCACACTTTTATCAAACACGGCCCGATGTATAGAACTAACGAGTAAAATATTCTATTGATGATGGTAAATGTCTTGGTTAAATTCTTTTTGTAAAGTTTGGAATGAAGTTACGGATGCTGATTTCCTTAGTACCAAAAATGGAGTTTCCACTTTTTTCTATTTTATTTTGTTCAGTAGGTTTTATTTTTTCTATTTCTAACATAGTCTTCCACTTTATACGAAAAGTATAGACGTGTAATAGACTTTGAACAGGTTCATCGAAATTAACTATTCGATCAAACTGATAATTTGAATAAACTTTAAACATGTGATAATTTCTCGTACGTAAAAATCCTGAACCTTGTGTACAGACACGTCAAAAGCACAAACTTTCAAATACATTGAGCATAAAAAGTATATAACATCATTCAACTACTTTCAATATGAGCGACAGGAATAGTAATGAATGTGCAATTGTAATGTCGGAAAGCAAGAAGAGAGAGTATAACTTAATTAACATTTTGTCTCTTCTAGCGAAAACATATTTGCGATCATATACGCCTTTATGGACACTTTCAGTGTGAAAATTGGTGGCTATTACCTGCTTTGAAATCTTGAAGATGGGAACGCTTGATTTCGCTTTAAGGTCAAACATCTTTATTAAACAGAGGACGCGGTGTTTAAGCATAGCTAATCTAAGCTAAGGTGATGCTGACAATGCTGAACAGCAGAAGATATATTTTCGAATATATGTGTTCCAGAACAGGATGTATCAATCGTGCCTGAAGGAACGCTAATGATGAAATTTCCCCGTTGCTTGGTAACGACGGCCCAACGGAAGACACTAAGGTGATCATTGATACTTGTAATGAGATTATTCTTGAAGCTGATATAATAGATGTTATCGTACTTGGCAAACCAAGTGACATTATCGTTTAATTCATGTCATGTACGGCAGGTAATTCGTTCTACAGATAGAGACTTGGTCTCAAGTCTCGTCGCTACCCCAGTGTATCTGTGAATGAGGACGTCACGAAGGTTCGCTCTACTGTGTTTTATCATGCCAAGCAAATTCTTAAAGCTCGTTTCCAAACTACTTCGTATGACGGTACCATAATTGCGAGAGTTGCAAGCTGGAATTTAAGATCCGAGGCAGAGTTGCCTAAAGTTAAAAGTCGGGTACCAATTCCTTACGAAGCAGCAACCTCTGTTACTCGACCTAAAGCTTGAGAGATGCAAACGGCAACATATTTTGTATGATGCTTCATTACTGTTGCGCAGTATACAAAAAAAAAGCTTTCGGTACTTCGCTTGAGAACATGCGATGTCACCCAAATGAATAAAGACCAAAGTGTATTAGTGTAAACATTTGAAAGGATCTGATATTTTGTGTATTATATTGACCACAGGGAATGTTAATTCGCTTGTTTATACGCATATGCATATTCAAATCATGATGTTTAATATGTTTAAGTGTGAATACATGTTGATACCAGTCAAATGATAGTTTTAAAATTAATTTATGAAATTTTCGACTTACTAGACTGATAATAATTTGTATATGAAACACATCTTAGGGAATATCTGATATTTACTGTTTGACAAATATTTGTCTTAGGCCTATTACTTGATCCACGCTATTAGTACCACTAAATTACTTATGAATGTAATAACTTTATATTGATAAATCATTTTATCTGATAATCTATGATGAATTTTCTAGTAGATAATTATATTCTAGGGGAGATAACAATGTTAATGGAAATTCAATTAGCATAGTCATCCTTTTCTCCCTCTATATTTCGTGAAAAAATGGATATGCATTTTTATAGGCTATTCATATATGTATTTGTAAATAATTTGCGATTTAAATTATTCACAAGTACAGTGTATACCAGGCAGGTTTATTTCAAACATATAGTGAAATTTTGTAGACATTTGTATTTTCTCCGACATAACCTAACAAATTCAAATTTAGAAGACAGTAACCTTATATTTTCTGTCACAGATGCTTGTCCTGTCTTTTTGCCCATATATGGGTCCTTCATTAAAAAGTTTAAAACTACTGTTTTTAGTCCTTAAACGAAAAAATGTTTTTACTACATACTGATACATTAAAGTATAAATTTATAGTATTTTTGTTTCGAAAATATTTTCGTTTGCTTTTTGTTTTAGGATTTTTAACTTTTTAAGAGGGAATCCATATATGGATAGCAAGACCTGACACACCTGTGTTTTGTATATAATATGTAGAGAGACTAAATTGAAGACATTTATTTTCGTATCGAGTTTTCCTTTCCACAATTAAGCACAATAAATAGCTACACAAATCATCCTAGCTTAAAGACGATATATTACGTCGTTTGCAGTTATCTATTTTACAAATTTTTACCTATGTAAAAATAAAACGAGTGTGTGATATTAAAACTGGATGGTAGGAGTTTTTTTGCTGTAAGTAATATTCTATCTGGTTACTTTTAAGTAATTTATGCACAATACAAAGAAAGACATTTGTCGCACGAATTTTTTGTTATTCGAATAAACCGATACTGCATCTAATTTTGAAATTCGTCTATAAAAATTTCGGTGGTATGGATTGCTTTGACTGAGTGAAAGGTACAAATGACGTGAACAGTAGTGGTTATTTACGTATTAAAATCGTATGTAGGATAAATCGTATGTTGGATTAAGAAAATTAATCATATAGCTGATTCGCAGGCAACGTCTGTCGGTTATGTTAATTTTCCTCGGCGTTTGTTTTATCTATTTTGTAGTTTTCATTTTTTGTTGTATTCGATTTTGCAGATGTCGGGACAAAATATTACATAATACGCAGCTCAATATCTTACAGTCTGTTTACTAACATCACTGCATTGTAAGGCGTAACAAAAATGTTCGTTTCCGGTATCCCGATGAACCTTTAATTCTTGGCGCTACCCTAAATGTTTTATGGCCCTGCAGAATATTTTTTCAACGTTTTAATAAAATAAAATGTAAAACTGCACTTTTTATGCTTTAAACATGGCCAGTGATGTTAGGATTCAACTAAATGATGCTCTAAAGGCATAACCTTATTTGTATTCATTTTTTCGATACAAAAATAATTTCCGAAAATTCTTCCTTAGCCCCCTCCCCAACACCCCCCCCCCCACACACAAATAAAAAGGGCCTACCGTTTTAGGCCTAATGGACAAGATACTATTGAACGCCGCAGTTATCTTATGTCGGGACATTTCATGTGTGCTCTTAACTTGTCAAAACAGTGTATTATAACATTAAAACACTATGTCACTATAATAAAGTATGGTGTACACTTGCTAAAGCAGCGACTTATTATGCTAACTAGTGTTATCTTCTCAGAATGTAGTGTTAACCTGTCAAAACAGTGTCTTATTATATCAAAAAACTATGCTATCATGTCATAATGAGATGTTAACCTGTCCAAATAGTGTGTTATTATGTCAAAAATCTATGTTAATATGTAAAAGTACAGTGCGATCATGTCTATAGATGGTGATATTATGTTAAATACACTGGACAAGGCCAATTATACTAAAACAAGATGACATAGCTTTGAGACATAACAAGACACTGTTTTGACCACACTTTAACATGATAACATGACTTGTAACATAATAAGATTCTATTTGCACTAATAAACACCACTTTTGACATAATAACACAACATATAAACGTAACAAGACATTGTTTTGACAGGTTAACACCATATTTTGACAAGATAACTTAGCTTTTTTTACATAATAGCACGCTCGGTAGATAAGATCCTATGGTATTTTGGCATAATAACATAGCATTTAACGTAAAAAGTAACATAATTGCATGCACGGTAACAACATGACTAACAAAATAAAACGCCCTGTAGACAAGATCAAATGGTACTTTGACATAGTAACATAGCACGTACTGTAAGACACTATTTCGACACCACATTTTGACATGATAACTTTGAACTTTGACATTATGACATAATATATTAACATAATAAGACACTGTTTGGACAAGTTTAAAAAAACACTATGAGAAGATATTTTTTAATATAATAGCACGCTCAGTAGATCAAATCACGCGGTACGTTGATTTTTTAAACACAATACTACGTTCTGTAGACAAGATCACACCATACAGTAACAAGATGGCAGATCTTTTTAACATACTAACACACTCTGCAAACAAGATGATACTTTGACATGATAAGAATCTATCTAACAAGTTAATATCACATATTGACATGATAACATAGCTTTTCAAAATAATAACAGGCTTATTCAACAATTTAAAACCACGCGCTGACAAGATAACATGACTAGATAGTATAATAGAACACTGTTTCGACAAGTTAACACCACAAATTTACATATTAATAACAAAATTTTAAAGATAATATAACACCGCTTTGACAAGTTAAGATCACGTTTTGACATAATATCATGAAATATCCCGTCATAAGACAGATACGGTGATTCATAAGGCACACTTTGAGATAACTCTGGTATGAAATAGCAACTATTTATTTTGGTCTTTGCTTTTATTCACATATATTAAAAAAATTCGGAACTTATTTGATTAACTATTGTCCAGCTTCTTTTGTGGGTAGTTACAGTATCACTATGTTTGTGGAGATACAGATTTGCGTGTGTTCGTCTGTCCGTCCATACGTTTGAGAGTGCAAAGTGCTCAAGGTGTGCTACTGTTATCTGAAAAGCTTAAATCTCCTCGGACTAAACAACAGGACGTGTATTTATTTCGACCCAACAGTATTAGGATTTTTCTCGGTCGCATTCATTCTTTTAAAATTTCCAAAACATTGCAAATGTGGCTTTGCATTTTTGTACGTCGTTCGAACTCTGCTAGAATTTTTACTTTTATTTAACGTCTTTAAAAATCATTAATATGCGAGTCATTCAGGCAAATAGCATGAGGAAAATTAGTGACTGTATTTGTTTTTATTAAAAAATGTCTCACCTGTTCTTTTAAGAGCGTTCAATTTATTTTTTCAGCCAGTTTAACACATAATAACCCAGGGATAAATTAAAGCCCATTTTACCGCTCAAAATATAAAGGCGTAAGCGTAACACATGGTTATGTATGTATCCCTTATTTTGACAGACACGGAATGACTTGAGAATATTTTATTCAGTCACAATGTATAAATTTAATACAGTAAAATAGCTGTTGTTTGTTAAATTAATTGAAAGTCAAGGACATTGTTACATAAAACGCTAGTAACTGGAGATGTGCATACTGTTTAAATTAGTATAACATAGTTTGTTTGTTGGTTAGGACATTTCACATTAGGTTGGTAAACATCGTTTGCGTCAATCAATAAACGGTTTGAGTACTCTTGGTCAACTCTTTAAGTCTATGTGTTAAATTTAAAGGATATGCTAATTTTTAAGAAAAAGCAATTATATTTTTAACAGGATAATGATCCGGTCCAACGTCTTTAAATTCTGTTGAATTGTCATTAATATTTTCCGACTTTAGAAATTGCTTTCGAGATATTAAAAATCACATACCCTGCACGCGTAAACACCTAGTTTGTCGTTGTAAAAAGAGATCGTCATGACAGCGATTTGCAATAGAAAAGGTACTTAGCAGAAGTTACCCTTTAAAATACTTAATTATGCTGAACAAATGAAGGTAAATGCTATTCACATTAAAGCGTAACTCCAAGTACATTGATGACGTCTCTGTGAAGGTCGGTGACTCTGTGATAAAATCCACAAAATGTGTTAGGAATCTTGGTCCAGTACTTGACAACAACATGGATATAGAACAACAAGTCAACTCTGTGTGCCGGGCTGGATATGATGCACAGCTTCGCAGAATAGGTCACATCAGAGGTATCTTACCAGTGATGCCACAAAGATCCTTATCAACAGCCTGGCTATTTCACGGTTAGACTACTGTAATGCCTTGTCAAGTGGTATTCTAAATAGCACACTTAACAAGTTGCAACATGTCCAGAACACGACAGCTGGCGCCATCACCAAGACGCCCCGTCGCAATTATATAACACCGGTTCTGAAGGAGCTCTATTGGTTGCCAGTAAAATACAGGGTGCAGTACAAGGTTCTGACTCACACCTGTAAGACTTTACACTATCACTCCCCTGCCTATATTAGGGATATGATAGAAGTGTATAAACCGGTCAGAAACCTAAGATCAGAAGACACGCTGTCACTGCCAAAAAACTAAAACCATGATCTATGGCAATCGCAGCTTTTCGTGCACTGCTCCAAAGCTTTGGAACTTCCTTCCCGCCAAGATCAGGGAAGCTGACACGCGAAATGGTTTCAAAAGCCTGCTAAAACCCACGTCTTTGTACAAAAGTTTGTTAACTGACCGATACATTGATGTTTTCTTCTTCTTCTTCTTCTTAAAACTGCATAGAACAGTATTTTAGCTTAGGATAACTTAAATACTTTTAAATATGTATGTATGTTTATCTTGTTTAATTAATACATTTTGCATTTATGAATTTTGTTAACGTGGAATGCATTATTTTTGTATGCGTATTTGTTAGTATTTTTGCAGTTTTTCCGTGAAGCACTTTTGAACGTGAACATGTGCATGAAAAGAGTGCTATATAAATGTTATTATTATTATTATTATTATTATGCACTGAATAATCAAAACAAACTAAGTCATTTAAATGATGAAATTTGGAAGAATAAGTCAGGTCACTCCTCGAGCAACTGGCTTGTCAATATAATCTTGTAGAGCTAGGGTTAGTTAGCCGGACAAGTCTGTATCTAAAAAAGATTATCTGTTCTGAAGTCTTTATCTCACTCTGTCCCTCTGGTCAGATCGCCCTGTGTTTGTTCTAGTAGAGGATGAATTTCGCGCCCTGTGTGGCTGCGTTTGCTATATGTAAAGCGCCTTTGAACGTGTTTATCATGAAAAGGGCGCTATATAAATCTGGTATAATAATAAATAATAATAATAATATTCCCGGCATCACATTCATTACTTCAACCTTACCTTCTATCAGAACTGTTATATTTCGATATTTCAGATAGTTCACTACGACATTTAATTTGTGTTAGTGAACTGTTTATTATAAGTTTCAGCTTGGGTGGTTCCAATAGTCCCACATTAACTGCTTTGGGTATTGTTTAATCACCCATTTGATATAGTGCTTGCTTTTAAATTTTATCTTTTGACAGTTTCTGTGATATACAGGCTCCACAACCTCGAATTCCCTCTCTTAATTCCAGTTTGTTTAGTTATGCTCATTGTTCTGTCGTTTAGGGAAAAGCCATAATTTTAACTGGGGACCATACTCCGCATTTCATGAAATTGCACTCTGTGTATCAATGAAGTTTCCGTGTGTACCCCCGAACGAATACTTCTTCGGATGACTCTTAATTTATCCCCCCGCCAAAGGCAAAGGTGATATTAGAAATGCTCTCCGTCCGTGCGTCCGTCCGTGCGTCCGCAACGATCTTTTCCGGAGCATAACTCCAAAAGTACTGGAGGGATATTCTTCAAACTTCATACACTGATAGACCACATTGGGAGGAAGTGCAGTGTGCAAGAACAATAACTCTACCTTGCCTACTTTTTGAGTTATTCCCCTTTATCATATTTTCTTTAAAAAAATTGTCCGCAGCATATCTTTTCCATGCATGGAGGGATTTTGATATATCTTGGCACAAATGTTCACCACTACGAGGCGGAGTGTCAAGCGCAAGAACCAGGTCCCTAGTTCTAAGGTCAAGGTCACACTAAGAGGTCAATGGATACATGAATGAAAACCTTGTCCGGAGCACTTCTTCTTCATGCATAGAGGGATTTTGATATAACTTGGCACAAATGTTCACCACCACAAGACAGAGTGTCATGCGCAAGATCCAGGTCCCTATGTCTAAGGTCAAGGTCACACTTAGAGGCCAAAAGTCAGATACAAGAATGACTTTGTCCGAAGCATTTCTTCTTCATGCATGGAGGGATTTTGATGTAACTTGGCACAATTATACATCATCATGAGACGAAGTGTCATGCGCAGTTCCCTTCTTTAGAATTACTTCCCTTTGTTGTTACTTTAAATGGCTTTTATTGTAACTTTTTCATTACTAGTCGTAGGGAAAAATCGAGACCCCTTTTCAGTAGTGCAACATGCATGCTACATCCAATTTTGAGGTGTATTTTGACCAATCTCTACCTTGTAAAGATTTTTGTGTGGACTTACAATTGTTTTTTGTTTTTTTTTAAGATTAACTTCCATTAGTTGTTACTATAAATAACTTATGTTGTAACATTTTTATAATTGACCACAGGAAAAAAACAAGACCACTTTACTGTGGTAAAACCTGGATGTTACTTTCCAATTTTAGGTGTATTTTAAGACATCTCTACCTGGTAAGGAGTTTTTGTGGACTTAGAAAAACAAAAGACTTACAATGATTACTAAACAACCACAAAATTAAAATTCCATTTGCAAATACAGCTGCTAGAGTAAAGAAATTTGCTGTGACGGGCATATATTGTGACATTCTGGCACTCTTGTTCCCTGTTAGCTTTCCATTCCTTCTTTTTACAGTAGCCATATAGAAAAACATCATACAGCTATACTGTTCATGAAAATTAATAAAATTTAGCAGTAAACCACCTCACCACTGAATAATTCTTTCTTCCACATCTTTAAAACCCCTGATGTGGACCACAACTAAACGGTTTTTCAAAGCTTCTCCCAAAATGAATACTTTCAGACACTAACTTGCCAGGAACTTTAGCCTTCAATTATAATATGCCCGGCGGGGGGATTGGCCATGTCTAACATGGCTCTTGTTATAAATAGTATTTACCACATGTATAAATGTTGAGTTTTGCTCAACCCGGGGCTAGAGAGCGTAGACGGTAGCTTGCATTTCAAATACCGTCAATGAACGGCTCCTGCAACATTTTCATTTATGTCGTGTTGGGTTAACTGCGGTTTTCCACTTGTCATATTTCATTTATCATCTCATTTACAGCTTAGAACACCAACCCTGTTCACAATTTTATCCTGACCTGAACTGACCTTAAGATAGATCTTCACGTTCGGGTTAATGTTTTTTCTTCAATGTAGAATTTGATTAAAGCCTGAATTTTTAAACTTTCTTACATACTAAGAAAATTCGGCAAATAAGAAAGATATGTCATGTGCTCGATGTTTTGCTAAATTGTTTTGAAAAAAAAAAACGACCATGCACAAGTTTTCATAATGAGTGTCTATGGGTAAATCGCAAGACTGATAACATTTTTGCGAATAGATTTTTTTCACATCATAAATTTTAATGAAACTTCTCAAAGTTTTAAATAAACATATGGCCTGTAACATGGTAAAATGAAATGTGTAGGTTCGCGTGTTTGTTTTATAGGTAGGTATTTGCCCATTATTAAAGAGATCCACGCATTTCAAGCAGATTTAAAGACATATTTCGGAATTATTTAAAGTGTAATATGTTTAAATATCATATTTCAACTTTAGAAAGATAGGACCGTTGACGTTTTGATAAATTTGCTGACCGGTTGCAATTAATTCATTACATGATTTTCATGGCGGTACGCCAACTTCAGACTTTTATCTAAGATTTCCGGATAAATGACTTCCGGTTTATCAAACGTGCAGAACAACCTTCCATGATTACAATAAATTTTTAGAGATGCGTGCAATTCATAGCATTGTAAGCTATCTTTTTCATCATTGACCCAAAAGGTCCCTTAGGCTTTAATTTGCGCGAATAGTAACCAATCAAGACATTTTACATGTATCTTAGGATTTTATGGTACATTGACAACAGATTTAACTACTGACAACATATACATAATGTACATTTGAGAACATTCCTATTGTACCTTCTGTGTCACGTTGCAGGTTCTTTCCATATGAGATTGACTCAGAATAGGGAGGTAGAATATTTCACTTTTATTTTGAACATATCATTTAGAATGACCTATTGCTCTGAAAAAATAAGAATTAACTTATTTGATTTGATTTGATTAACTTTTTTTTGAAATGATTAAATATAACTACTGACAACATTTACCTAATTTACATTTAAGAACATTCCTATTGCACCTTCTGTGTCACGTTGCATTGCTTTCCATAAAAGACTGACTCAGAATATGGAGGTAGAATATTTCACTTTTATTTTGAACATATCATTTAGAATGACCTATTGCTCTGAAAAGAAAAGAATAAACTTATTTGATTTGATTAAATGTGCTCTTGCAGGTAACGTCATAGGCATAAAAACATTTCTGTTTCCATTATCAAAACACGAAACACTCTAGAAATATTTACATTCTGGTTACTTACATTCGAATATGTTCAGTTTTGTGATCTTGATTCTAGTTGGTTATGATATAAAAGTGGCAAAGACTTTCAATCAAACCGAATCTGCTAGGTAGCATTCCATACTTCCAAAGGATCTTCTTACAGATTTTATTATTTAAATTATTTTTTCTACTTGTGTCTGTCATATCATATACAGTCATCAACCAGTTGAACTTTTAAATACATAGAATCACATGTATTATAACCGCAGTTCCAATTATCATAAATATCGCTACCTTGGTTGCCTGTAATGTGGATAAGGTCTTCTAAATGGCGGTTGACTTTGCCGCCGCGTTGTCTTTTGTGTCATCCCCAAACATCGTGGACTCCATTGTGCAGGTGGGAAAGTTTTCCCAAGTTTTGTTTGGTCTATGTGAACCCTGTCTCATACTGTCGTGCATTTGGGCCAGCTTCCTAACATGTCTAACCTACATTGTGTCGAAATTATCGCTAAACCTTTCACCAGTCTGCATTTTAGTAGACTGATAACAACCAGTGACCACATTTACTAGTATTGCATTTGAGATTAAACTCAAAATGTACTGGATGTGTTCAACTATTTGTATTCCTTTGTTCAGTCTTCATGCTAAGAACGCTGTTGGGTTTGAAACAGCAGCAGGTGTCAGGACTGAATCAGTTGGTCTATATCCGTACATAGTGTATTCAGAACGGAGATCCCGTGCGATCGGAAAAAAGATTAATGGCGACATATACCAAACTGTTAGACAAGATCTAATTGTCACAAAAAGACATGTCGCCAGTCCGAGTTCCGCGACTGGACCAATCTATGAGTCATCAAAATGGCGGCCAAGTTAGGAAATATAGAGTTTTCCATCTTACATTATGTGTGTAACGTAATAACAATATTGAAGTATATAAACAATTTAATAATGTGAAATAATAGAATATATCTTACCCCACCCACTTTATTTCAGCAGATTATTTTTTGTTGAATATATTTGTTTGATACATGCTATACCATCAACATATACGGATATAATCATATTCTAGTAGTGCTGTAGCTGTTTATGTGTGTTTTATGTCTCTGCTACACATAAACACTGTACCAATATGCTGACTCACCATTCGTATCGCGTTGAACTCTACAACGCCTTTTAACATTCGCACTGAATCAAATGCAATGATTAGAATTCCTACCTTTGTTCTAACGTTTCTTTGCCGATAGATATGTTTTATTTTGATAGAAACATTTCTAAAGAAAGGATTGATAGTTTCCACAGGATCTCAAAACTTTACTGAGTAATAATGGAGTCTTTAAACAATAAACTTTCCATAGTATATAGTTTGGATTGTTACCTTCATATTAAAACATGTCGGTCATTTTAGCCCAGTCAGTGAGAAGGAAACTTTTCATGATGGGTATCACGATTGTGTAATGAATCATTTACCATATTCTGGCATTCTGAGAACTCCTGAAAGTTCTGTGATAATTTTGCCAATTATCAAGGGCTGGCACAACATTTAACAATATTTTTGGAGAATTTTCATAACAGTTCTACGACAGATTTCTTACTGTCAAAGGTGTCTTTCTTGAAATCACATTTGTCTTTCAGCAAAGAAGATATGACGACCATTCACAAAGATTCTCGGAATATAGACAACCTAATTAGAGAATTGTTATTAGTAGCTATTTGATTCTAATCTTATATAACCCATGTAAGAAGTATTTTAGTTCTATACTTCTTGGTCTTTAAAGTATCATAAACCGGCTGCAACCTGTAAATGTTATTAGTTATAACCACGAAAAGTTGCAATAGGATTGTGGATGTATGCGTACATGTAAGGGTCGATTATGTGACGAGTTGAGAACGTGACTGTCCTTGACATGTTCAAATTGTCATTTTTGATTTCCGCTGAAGGACCCAGAATCAACCAACGTAGATAACATGCAATGAAATAGGTATGGACTTCTAAATAAGATCTTGATTATCATGGTCCTGTAAGTACCAGCCTGAGGGATGAGTATCATTTCCCCCTAAAAAATAGCTTAAGAGGAATGCTCTTGTATGCTAACCTTTCCTTCCAAAAACTGAATTGCTATATATTCGTTTCATCGATAGTAGTTTGGCATATTTTGTGTTTATTGCCAAATTTAGACGTATTTGAAATATTGTAAGACGTTTTTTCGCCGTTTGTAATTTTTACCCACAGAGCGTTGGCCTCTTGCAACCACCAATATTTGCTATTGCCACTCTTGACAAAAACAAACAAGTTTTTTTCTAAGCCCTAAGGGGACGTTTTATATTACGAGGCCGGTGTCCATCTGTCCGTCCGTCCGTAAGCAATTCCATGTCCTCTCTGTAACTCTTAAACCCTTCGAAGGATTCCGAAGAAATTTACACAAGTGTTCACAAATATGACTCACTCTTGTTTCGTGTCCGCTCTGTAACTCTTGAAGGATTTTAAAGACACTTGTCACAGATGTTTACCACATCGAAACGACATGCATAGTGTATGCTTCGGATGGCTGACTTCAAGGTCTAGGCCACACTTATGGGTCATATGTCATACCCTATATTGCTCCGCATTGCGGTGCTCTTGTTTTCTAAAAAGAATTATTATAACACTTCTAGTTAGCACTAGGACGTTTGTTAATTGTCAGTCACACTCGACTCTATTGCTATTGCAACAATAATCGTTTCGTATCTGATTTTAGCGCGATCAGTTGTGTCCCTACTGACGCTGTTTTATCACGATCTCTTTACCAAGATGCAAAATCAGTCTATGTCAGAGAAATTGCGATCATCATTTAACTTAACCCTATACTCCACAGATACGCATTTTATCGCGTATGCCTGTTCCTCCATAGATACGCACTTTATCGCGTTTGCCTGTTCCCCCATAGATACGCAGTTTATCGCATAAGCCTGTTTCTCCATGAATACGCATTTTATCGCTGTCATAGTTTAAATGCAAAAAATTAATTAAATACATCGGCAATAAATCCCACAAAAACATATTTGTGAAGATTAAACTGTCTACAAAAATGATTTCAGAAAATCATGTGGTTAAAACTGAAAGTTATCGGCAATTTACACTTTTAAATCAGATGGTATTTTCCGAAAATCACATTGACTTTACATGCGTCAATAAAGTTATTGATGGAAAATTACCGGGGAATTTTTCCACAGCTTTCTAAATTTAACTTTTACCTTGGGTCATTATATGGAAATTAAGTAGGACAGATCATTTTCTGAAAATATCGTAACTATTTTTAGCAGGTGTAGTTACACAGGTGACCTCGGCCTAAGAATATGTCATCTAGTTTGCATTCTAACTTACACGTGTAGTGAGAAAAATGTTTGGATTTAGTCAGTAATAAAGATGTGATTTCTCTTTTTTTTTGTAACTATAACAACCATAATGAAATGTTGTGAAATCCATAGAGCACGCGTCGGCATTTTGGGATTTATGCTTATTGACCTCGATCTCTTTGAAGCATGTGTATTGTGCACTGTTATCAAAATAGACCAATTAGGGTGTTAGTCGGCACTGTTTTGATAATGAAGATCAACAATGTTTTTAAGTAAGTGTTTTTACAAGCTGATTAGATTATCTTTGATCAATGCTTCTTATCAAAACTAATTAATTAAAATTTTATGGCCCATGAACACCTGCAAGATTGATTCCAGTGCAGATTTCAATTGATTGGTTATTGCATTTTATTTGTTTTAGCCAATGAAATTAAATAAAACAATATAGCACGCCCATTGTTTTGGTTCCTTTCTTATTTCAAAAAATTAATAAGTCCTTAGTTCGTGTGAGAACACCCTGAGAGTTAGATCGTTATCAATAATAATCTTAATATATCACCATGGTACATTTATTTGATAGTGATTCTGGTGATGAGTCTAATTTTTCTGGCTTTGGTGAGTCAGATATTGAGGTGCCTGTTGAGCATGCGTCTGATAGTGATACTGACTCAGATGATGAGCCTGCCCGGACAGATGGGTGGACTCCAAACTTCACCAACCTGAGGGTGCGTTTTCAATTTCTAATGAAACAAACAACTATACCGCAATGGCTCTATTTTTGCATTTGGCAGACAAAAAATAAAATAAAAAAAAAATAGACTAAACAAACTGAAATAAAAATATTTTACTTTCATAATAAAAATATTTTATTTTTGATATAAAATAAATAAAACAACCAGAGGCAATAAGTTTATTATTTCCCTTTCTTTTTTCAGTTTGATGACTTTGTGGAGCAATCTGGGTCCAATCTTCCAGATGGATTCGACCGTTAGCATGCCACGCCTCTGGATTACGTTTGGCTGATGTTTCCGATAGACCTGATACGGAAGCTGGTAGAGTACACAAACTCCTATGCCATATGAAAGATGACAGAACAGGGTGCTGTAGATGACAAGTGGGATGAGGTTACCGAGCCCGAAATGAGAGCCTTCCTGGGTATTAACATCCTGATGGGCATCAGTCAGCTACCTGAAGCAGACATGTACTGGTCTTCAGATCCATTTATAGGAAACGCCGGTTTTCAGCAAGCCATGACATGTAACCGTTTCCAGAAGATAACACAGTACTTTCATGCATCAAATCGAGCTGCTGAACCACGACGCGGTGGACCAGGTCATGACAAACTGTACGAGGTTCGAGAAATCATCCGTGCAGTATCAGACGCATTTTTGAGGGGTTACACCTTATGTCGGGAGGTTTCGGTGGATGAGGCAATGATAAAGTTTTCTGGTCGATAAGCCTTCCGACAACATATGCCAGCTAAACCTATCAAGAGGGGTATGAAAGTCTGGATGCTTTGCGATGCCAAGTCTGCCTACCTTTCAAAATTTGATGTTTATCTGGGTCGACAAGAGAACCGTACGGAACATGGCTTAGGATACAACGTGGTGATGAAGTTGACAGAACATCTTCGAAACACATTTCGTTGGTTTTTTTTTCGACAACTACTTTACCAGTCTGCCACTACTTCAACGCCTCATGGACTTCGGTCTTTATGCATGCGGGACTGTCAGAGTGAACAGAGTTGGCTTCCCTAAAGATCTGAAGAAACCAAGAGATGTGAGAAACCGAGGAGAGTCTAAGGTTCTTCAGTACGGTGACACCAACCTTACAGCCACTGTTTGGAAGGATAAGCGATTGGTTCATCACCTGTCAACTCTAAGTGATTCGAGAGACACCAGGGATGCGCAAAGAAGAGTCGGAAGAAAAGTTCTCTGTCTTCACCAGCCACATACAGTGTTTGCATACAACCAGTTCATGGGTGGTGTGGATCTCCATGATCAGTTCCGGATGAAATACAATGTTGGTCGATGTTCTAAGAAGTGGTGGAGGTATCTTTTCTAGTTTTGCCTGAACTGCGCCATAGTAAATACCTACATCATAGAGCTGCATCCACTCGGATTACAAAGAAGAAGCGTTACTCCCAACTGGACTTCAGGCAGGAATTGTTCCGTGCATTGATCGGCGGCTACTCCAAGCGAAAGAGGTCTGTGGGCGATGTTGATAGACCTGTACTTCTGGAAGAGAACATTCATGGCCATGTTAATAGCCGACTTCCAGGTCAAAGAACCACTTGTAAATACCACAAACGATACTTGAATCAGAGGAAGGAAACTGTGTATGGTTGTACTATTTGTAACGTTCATCTGTGTAAGGACGGTTGCCATGCCCATTTTTCACAACCGAAACCTGAAGGCAGCATAACTTCTAAACATGGAAATTATTTAAAACTCAGAAACTGAAAAAATGTGATATTTTATGATATATTATTCGTTGCTTTTGGACTCTTATCACTGTGGAAATTATTTTGACTTTGGTAAAAAGAAAGAAAAACTGATAAAAAAAACTTTCGTGGTAGCCATAAGCCACCTGACGAGTCCTTTGGCGGGGACGAAAAAGTTTCTTTTTATACAGTACAAACAAAAGTCATAATTATAAAACAAGAAAAGAATATATTGTTATCGATAATATGATACATGTACAAATAAATTTGATTTCTGCCTCAAGTGTTTTTACTTTTGTTTTTAAAATTGAAAAGCCCTTTATATATAACTTTCTGGCTTTCCATTTATCTTGATGCAATACAAAAAAAAACATTTATGACAGAAATAATATTTAATTTCTGTATAATTACTGTTTGTGCAAAAACTTAGGCTGAAATTAATTATTTACATACGCAAAATGGCTAAAATATCAAATGAAATAGTAAAGTCTTAGGTTTAAAGCCTTCTATCTTGGTAAATATTTGTCATAAAATTATGACATTTATACCATCAGAAAGAAAATTTAATTCTAAAAAAATTTATATTGGTCACTAAATGGTTAAAATATGTCTTCATGGTGTAATATTGATTTAAATAACACAGGTATAAATTTTGCATATTTTTCCAATAACCTGTATGGAGATAGTAAACAGATAATGGTATTGAGTGTATTGGTTATCAAAAATCAGTACTGTTACATCTATATGGATCTGATAAGGCTAAATAGGCTAAGTGTATATGAGGTATTGGGTTAATAAATGCATTCTCGAATTGTAGAAAAGGCTGTTGCATATTAAGCACTAGGGCACATCTTACCACAGTATGTTTGATATATCATACCCGTACATAGTTTCATATCGTGCAAAGTTGTGCTATTGGAGCTTAGTGTTGTTGTGAGCAGACATTTTGATACATATTTACAGGTATAAACTAATACAGAGATAAACTAATACAGAGAAGATATATACGAACATATGTTAAAACAATGACAAGAAAATGATAGAAGCAAATTTATTGTTGAGTTTCATACAGCGGTTTAAATATTTCATGGTTAAAGGGTTTAGCGACTACACATCAATTTAAATGGGGGGTTAATAGTGTCAAAACAACAGCAACGAAAAGGAGAAAGTAACTTATAAAATGTCAAAGATAAATTAGATATAAATATACTCTTTTATTCTATAGTTATGTCCAGCTGTGTTAAATAGCAAGAGATGAGGTCACTAGAAATAAAAGTATGCACTCATTCAGAAGGATACATATAGAATTATATTTAAGTATGCTAAATTATAATTTTGAAGGGTCATAAGTACAAGTCCCTGTGAGATGATTGTGCTTTCGGTTATAAGTTTGTTTAATCATTACTGTTTTCAGTTATGTAAGATTATAACTATTAGATAATTATCAACAGGTTTCTATTTTTGATTTACATTTAATTACGATGCAGCATAGAATTTACTTAAACAAAGCTTTTCCTTTATTTTACGTCCCATTAAAGATGTTCTATGCTCACCTTCTACATAAATATTTCATCATTGCATATTGCTCTGAATCTAGTAAATTCTCATTAAACATCTTTACCTTGGCTAAATATATAAACTAACTATACTGCAATCACAATTAAATGTCTGTAAAGTAACAACATTTGTTTCAAACAAACTTCCAGAGTTTACTAGCGTAATATATTCATACTATGTTTGTTTACTTAGTATGTAGTATTTAAACCTACCTACTACCTTTCATACTCACACACATGGTTATTTTATAATTCCATAAATGATATGCGATAATTGTTCATATATTTAAATATGAAATTTGGGCATAATATATCTTTAATATTGTATAAATGACATTTCTTTGATTATTTAAAATAACATAATGCTAATAATTATGTATGTGTACGATGTAAACTACAAAACACTTCACTTTCAGCAACAAAAACAAACAACTCTGTCAGTCATTTGAAGATGATGATATATTTAATTTAAAAAAATGGCCGCCATTTTGATGACGTCATACCTCGGTCCAGGCGCAGAATTCACACTGGCGATATGGCTTATAATGAACTTCAGACATTACGGAACAGATTGGTATATCTCGCCATTAATCTTTTTTCTAATCGCACGGGACCCAAAATATGGCTCTAAGCGAATACACTATCCTGCCCAGTCTGTAACTCACAATCTTTAAAGGGATTTTAATATTACTTGGCACAAAATGTTCACCACCATTTGTCATGCGCAAGAACCAGGTCCCTAGGTTTAAGGTCAAGGTCACACTTAGAGGTCAAATGTTGAATCCAAGAATGACCTTCTCCGGAGCATTTCTTCATGCATGGAGGGATTTTGATGTAACTTGTCACAAATTTTCACCATTTTGAGGCACCCTTATTTTTAGAATTACTTCCCTTTGTTGTGACTATAGATAGCTTATGTTGCAACTTTTTTATTACTGGCCGTAGGGAAAAATCTGTGGTACAACATATATGTTATATCCAATTTTGAGGTGTTTTCTGACCTATCTGTATCTGGTAAAGAGTTTTGTATGGCCTTATATTATATAGATTTGTTTTCGTTTTCTAGGATTAACTTCCCTTTGTTGTTACTATAAATAACATATATTATATTTTTTTATAATTGGCCAATCCATATGAAAATACAAGTGATAAAGAAATGTGCTATGACGTGCATATATTATAACATTTTGGCACTCTTCTTTATATTTATAGATGTTATGAAACAATCAACAACTGTAGCTTTTTGTATATTTATGCTAATTTTTATCTAAGTGTTCCGTTATAAAATATTGTATTATACATAGTACAATGTTGTTTATACATCGTTGACAAATTAATATCAGTTCATGATGTTATACTGCAGTAGAGAAAAGTAGGTGCCTTCCAATAGGGGACTTAGTATTGCATGGCAATACGTCATTCACCTGTTTGACAGTGCCATTAATTACTCGGACACGTAGGTCTTGAATGACATTGTCATGTCTTTGTATGTACAATAGTTAAATTGTAAAACACACTCTAGATCGGTATCAGACCATTAAGAAATACTATAACCTAGCCCTTGGTATACTATGAGAGCCATGGTACTCAACGAGAAAATATATTAGACTATTTCAGTTGCGCATTTCTCACTTATAACGTGCAGTTCCGCAAAGGACATCGGACATTATGCTAGGGATTTTGCCCTAAGTTCAATGCTAGTTCTTGACTTCAGTAGCTGATAGTTTTATATAACAGCTTCAAATACTGATAAATAAGTTATATTTCTATCAAACTGTCACAAAAAATAGTTTTATTTTATATTCGTTTTCTTGAAATTCGGACAGTTTGTAACTAAGGGTCATATTTTTGAAAAATTTAAAATGTGTATTTTTAGTTAAAATAACCATTGGTATTTAAGGTATGTCTACTATGAAATATTTTAACAGAATAAATAAACTGATACCATGCAGATTATCAGTTTTATTGACATTTTTGAAAATAAACGAAACGGAAAAAATAAAAGTGGAACAAAACATTTGGTCCCTAACTGTACTTTAGTTATTTCCACCCGAGTGCCCATGATAACACTGATGCAATGATCATATCCTATTGTTTGTTTTCTATACATCTATTGCTATACTGTATTTATACACATGTACAATACTGACCGGGCATTATGTGGAGGATTATTATTGAACACATGCAGTGGTGTAGTTGGCCTTTTTCAGTTGAAACGGAGGGGTGCAGGAGACCGCCTATTCCACTGCGGGTTCAGGGATGCCTTACTTTTAGCATTTTATATCAGTGGAACTTCACTAGCTAGTATCAACATTTATATAGATATTCTTGGGGTGTCTGTGTTAGTTCTTTAAGGTCCTTACTAGTATTTCGGTTGGCTTCGAAATAAGTTTCAGACGTGTGAGCGAATTGATGTTAATTCTGGGGGTGTCAGTGTTAGTTATGGGCGAGTCAGTATTAGTTCTATGGGTGTCAGTGTAAGTTCTGGAAGCAATTAGGTTAGTTAATGAGATGGTGTCTGGTGTAGTTCTGTTAGGGTATAGGATCCTGGATGGAATAAAAGCAAATGTTGCTCTTAAAATGCATTCTAAGTTCGCTTCAACTGTGTCCTACAAAAAGTAAAAAAAATGCACCTAAGTGGCACTATTCCCATAACAGATCGTCTGTATTTCTCTGTCATGTTTACGTTGAAGACACATATGTAATATGTCGAAGCCACTTGCTTGGTTCTTGACTTATGACAGATGCAGTTGTCTCAATCCTGATAACACTCAATCGACGGACTTAGACTGTCAAGAGGTAACAGATCTGATTGAAAAATTCATAAGATATACTAATAAGGATCTGTCTGCTTTCTAGCTTCACTTTCTATGTTCCCTATTTATTTAGTTTAGTGCTTTCTGTGCTTGAAATATTTACAAAAATGAATAAAGCTGTATATATGTAAGGTTTAGGAAACACATGCAATAAGTGTCAAA